>NC_080041.1:24369207-24512002 GCF_012489685.1 Lotus japonicus | reverse complement strand
TTGTGCGTGTCAGAAGTGACCATGGTGGAGAGTTTGAGAATGACAAGTTTGAGAGTCTGTTTGATTCCTATGGAATTGCACATGATTTCTCTTGTCCCAGAAGTCCTCAACAAAATGGTGTTGTTGAGAGGAAGAACAGAACTCTTCAGGAGATGGCTAGAACCATGCTCCAAGAAACTGGCATGGCTAAGCATTTTTGGGCAGAGGCAGTAAATACAGCATGTTACATTCAGAACAGAATCTCTGTGAGACCAATTCTGAATAAGACTCCTTATGAATTGTGGAAGAACATAAAACCCAACATTTCTTATTTTCATCCTTTTGGCTGTGTTTGTTATGTTCTCAATACTAAGGATAGATTGCATAAATTTGATGCTAAGTCTTCTAAGTGTCTATTACTTGGTTATTCTGATAGATCTAAAGGTTTTAGATTTTATAATACTGATGCTAAGACTATTGAAGAATCTATTCATGTTAGATTTGATGATAAGCTTGACTCTGACCAGTCAAAGCTAGTTGAAAAGTTTGCAGATTTAAGCTTTAATGTTTCTGACAAAGGCAAAGCTCCAGAGGAAGTTGAGCCAGAGGAAGATGAACCAGAGGAAGAAGCTGGTCCCTCTAACTCACAAACTCTGAAGAAGAGCAGAATCACTGCAGCTCACCCTAAGGAATTGATTCTAGGCAACAAAGACGAACCAGTCAGAACCAGATCTGCCTTCAGACCCTCTGAAGAGACCTTGCTGAGTCTGAAAGGATTGGTGTCCTTAATTGAACCCAAGTCCATAGATGAAGCTCTTCAGGACAAGGATTGGATTCTGGCCATGGAAGAAGAATTGAATCAATTTTCCAAGAACGATGTTTGGAGCTTAGTGAAGAAGCCTGAGAGTGTCCATGTTATTGGAACGAAATGGGTATTCAGAAACAAGCTGAATGAGAAAGGAGATGTAGTCAGAAATAAGGCAAGGCTAGTTGCTCAAGGCTATAGCCAGCAGGAAGGAATAGACTACACTGAAACATTTGCTCCAGTAGCAAGACTGGAAGCAATCAGACTGTTGATCTCTTTCTCAGTAAATCACAACATAGTTCTACATCAGATGGACGTAAAGAGTGCCTTCCTAAATGGTTATATCTCAGAGGAAGTCTATGTTCATCAACCCCCAGGTTTTGAAGATGAAAAGAAACCAGACCATGTGTTCAAATTGAAGAAATCACTCTACGGTCTGAAGCAAGCTCCCAGAGCATGGTATGAGAGACTTAGCTCATTCCTTCTGGAGAATGAGTTTGTAAGGGGTAAAGTAGATACAACTCTTTTTTGCAAGACTTATAAAGATGATATCTTAATCGTGGAAATTTATGTTGATGATATTATATTTGGTTCTGCTAATCAATCTCTATGCAAAGAATTTTCTGAGATGATGCAGGCTGAATTTGAGATGAGTATGATGGGAGAATTAAAGTACTTTCTGGGAATACAAGTTGATCAAACACCAGAAGGAACATATATCCATCAGAGCAAGTACACTAAAGAACTTCTGAAGAAGTTCAATATGCTGGAATCTACAGTGGCCAAGACTCCAATGCATCCAACATGCATTCTGGAGAAAGAAGATATAAGTGGTAAAGTATGTCAGAAGCTCTATCGTGGCATGATAGGTTCACTTCTATACTTAACTGCATTTAGGCCAGACATACTATTTAGTGTTCATTTATGTGCTCGATTCCAATCAGATCCAAGGGAAACCCACTTAACTGCTGTTAAGAGGATCCTAAGGTATCTGAAAGGCACCACTAACCTTGGCTTGATGTATAAGAAAACATCAGAGTATAAGCTTTCAGGTTATTGTGATGCTGATAATGCTGGAGATAGAACAGAGAGAAAAAGTACTTCCGGAAATTGTCAATTTCTGGGAAGCAATCTAGTCTCATGGGCAAGCAAGAGGCAATCAACCATTGCACTATCAACTGCAGAGGCAGAATATATCTCAGCAGCAATATGCAGCACTCAGACGCTCTGGATGAAACATCAGCTGGAGGATTATCAGATCCTTGAGAGCAATATCTCAATCTATTGTGATAACACTGCTGCAATCTCATTGAGTAAGAATCCTATCTTGCATTCAAGGGCAAAACACATTGAGGTAAAGTATCACTTTATTAGAGATTATGTACAGAAGGGCGTACTTCTTCTGAAGTTTGTTGATACTGACCATCAATGGGCAGATATCTTTACAAAGCCCTTAGCAGAGGATAGATTTAATTTTATTCTGAAAAATCTAAACATGGACTTTTGTCCAGAGTGAAGATGGATCAGAACCTCTGACTATGATACTTCTTGATCAGAAGATGTCTAGTCCAGAAGGTAACTCAATCAGAGTGTGTGTACCCACTGGTACTGACTCTGAAGCTGAGACAACAACACGTGTGTCAGAATTTCTGATGCATAGTTCCTTGTGCCCGTGTGACAGTCTGTTATGATTGCGTGTAGATATGCTTATCTCCTGTGTGTGATTTGTGTATTTTACTGTTACTATCTATCTTTAATTTTCAGCCGTTGATCTTAAAGTGCTTTTTGAATCAACAACGGTTATTTGATAAAACCCACTATACACACACGTTCTCTTTCACTTCCGGTTTTCACTCTCGCTCTCTCTACTTTTCAAAACCGCTTGTTCTCGATCTCTCTTCATCTTTCAACCTTCATCTTCTACCTCAAACCTTCAACCTCTTCAAAATGGTGAGACAAACCAGAAGATCTACTGCAGATGCACCTCAGTTCCCTCACATGGTAGTTGGTCTAGCAACGGGTCAAAGGGGCTCTGAGAATCCAACTCAAGATCAAGTTCAAGCTCAAGAACAGAGTGTTCCAATTGCAGAACGGGGCTGTGCCGTTCACTGTGTTTATCCTCCTGAGGAACTCCAAGTCCTGGCAGAATGGAGATTCAACCTCGACAACTTGGCTACAAATGGGTTTGATCTTCGTCCTGAAGTCCAAGCTCAAGGTTGGGGAAATTACTTCAACAGACTTCGAGGACCGGTGTATGATAGATTGGTAAAGGAATTCTGGAAGCACGCCGACTGCGATGATACTCAGGTGGTCTCTCACATTCTTGGAAGGAAGATCATCATCACTGAGAAGTCATTCGTGAATCTGCTAGGTGCAGAAACTGCTTATGGGTATCGGTTCCAACTGACGGAATCGAAGCTGAAACCCAGCACCAAGGACACAGTCAACCAGGCTCTGTACACCACCTTCAAACCGGGCAAGACGAGTTACAAGGTGATGGATCTTCATCCCAAACTAAGGATCTGGCACAAGATCCTGCTTCACTGCATAAACCAGAGACCGAAGGGCAGTTCTCCAGACTACATTAACTTCAACCAGAAGGTGATGTTGTTCTTCATCCAAAATCAGGAGAAGATCTGCCTTCCCTACTTCCTGTTCTCCTACTTGAAGGAATGCATCCGGAAGTCTCGCACCACTGCCTCCATCAAGTCTGCAATCAAATATATCCCTTTTGGGAGGCTGCTCTCAGACTTTCTCATTGAAAGCAACCTGGTGCAAGATCTGGTTAATGCCGGATGTGTAGAAGATCTAAGCACAATTGTCAGTGATGTCTTCACTGCAAATTCTCTGAAGAAGATGGGTTTGGTCCAGAAGAAGATTGCTCCTGCTCATGAAGACACATCTTCTGAGATCAGAGGTAGAAGGATGCCTCTGAATGACTACCCTCTGTGGACTCAGGCAGACCATCCTGACGCCATCAGATGCTATGTTGAAGACCTCAGGGCTCAAGGATTCGAAATTGACCTTGATGATTTCGTCAGCAGACTACCGCCAGCTCCAGAGTTTCCTTCTCCTCCCAAGAAGAAAGCTCAGAGGAAGATGGTTCTGGAAGAATCTTCTGAGGAATCTGATGTCCCTCTGGTCAAGAAGACGAAGAGAAAGCCTGATGATGGTGATGACAGTGATAGTGAGGATGGTCCTCCAAAGAAGAAGAAGAAGAAGGTCAGAATCGTGGTGAAGCCTACTCGGGTGGAACCAGCTGCTGAAGTGGTCAGAAGGACTGAACCTCCTGCCAGAGTGACTCGATCATCAGCACATTCAAGTAAGCCTGCACTTGCTTCTGATGATGATTTGAATTTATTTGATGCACTCCCTATTTCTGCTATGCTCAAACACTCCTCCAATCCCCTCACTCCTATTCCTGAATCCCAGCCAGCCGCACAAACCACCACTCCACCACATTCCCCAAGATCTTCCTTCTTTCAACCTTCTCCTACTGAAGCACCTCTCTGGAATTTGCTTCAGAATCAACCCTCTAGGTCAGAAGAACCAACCTCTCTCCTCACCATTCCGTACGACCCATTACTTTCTGAACCAATCATCCATGAACAACCCGAGCCAAACCAAACAGAACCACAACCCAGAACGTCTGATCACTCTGCTCCCAGAGCATCAGAACGTCCTGCTGCTAGAACCACGGATACAGACTCTTCAACAGCCTTTACACCTGTATCCTTCCCAACCAATGTTGCTGATTCTTCTCCCTCCAATAACTCTGAATCCATTCGAAAATTCATGGAGGTTAGAAAAGAAAAGGTGTCTACCTTGGAAGAATATTACCTAACTTGTCCAAGCCCTAGGAGATATCCTGGCCCTAGACCTGAACGTCTAGTAGACCCAGATGAACCTATCTTGGCTAATCCTTTACAAGAGGCAGACCCCTTGGTTCAACAAGCTCACCATGTCCCTGACCAACAAGAGCTTATTCAACCAGAACCTGAACCCGAACATTCAGTGTCTAACCAATCCTCGGTTAGATCACCTCATCCTCTGGTTGAAACTTCAGACCCTCACCTTGGAACCTCTGAACCCAATGTTCCCATGATTAACATTGGTTCTCCACAAGGTGTCTCTGAAGCTCATAGCAGCAATCACCCAGCCTCTCCTGAAACCAACCTCTCCATAATTCCCTATACTCACCTTCAACCCACATCTCTCTCTGAGTGCATCAATATTTTCTATCATGAAGCCTCCTTGAGGCTCCGCAATGTGCACGGTCAGACTGACCTCAGTGAGAATGCTGAAAGTGTGGCTGATGAGTGGAACAATCTGAGCACTTGGCTAGTGGCTCAAGTTCCAATTATGATGCAGCTCCTGCATGCAGAGGGAAGTCAGAGCATTGAGGCTGCAAAGCAAAGGTTTGCTCGAAGGGTGGCTCTTCATGAACAAGAACAGAGAAATAAGCTTCTTGAAGCTATTGAAGAAGCCAAGAGAAAGAAAGAACAAGCAGAAGAAGCTGCACGTCTTGCAGCAGCTCAAGCTGAACAAGCCAGACTTGAGGCAGAGCGACTTGAAGCTGAGGCTGAAGCTCTTAGATGCCAAGCACTTGCACCAGTTGTGTTTACTCCTGCTGCTTCTGCTTCCATTCCAGATCCTCAAGCTGCTCAGAATGTTCCTTCCAGTTCTACTCAGCCAAGCTCATCCAGACTCGACATCATGGAACAACGTCTTGACACTCATGAATCCATGCTGATTGAGATGAAGCACATGATGATGGAACTTCTACGACCCACTGACAAACCTTAGTTTTAGGATCTCTTCTTTTTTTCTTCTTTTTCGTTAACTTTGTTTTCCTTTTGTTAAACTCTGTTTCCTTTTTAATTTGTTCGTTTGTGATTATATATGCATATCTATATACTTGTGTCACATATGTTTGCTAAACTCGTTTTATTCATAATCTTTTTATGTTTACATCATACATTACTTCCCTATAAAGTCTAGAATGGAGGATCTCTCCTCATTCTTCTGCACTCCTGGCGCTGCTCTGACCTATCTTTCTCCAGACGCTCCAGTACATGCTGGATGTTGCTGAGCCTGTTCTTTAGCTCATCCCTCTCCAGAATCTCTTCTGAAGTCTTGAGCTTCTCTTCCAAACACTCTTTCTCTTCCAGCAGCTTGAGTTCAAGCCGGCTGAGTTCTTGCACCTCCTCCACGAAGGCAAGAAATTCCTTCAGGTCTCTCTCCAACTCTGGACGCAGGTCCTCTTCCAGCAGTGTCCGTGTTAGCTCCGAGATGGTCGTTGTACCCTCTGGATGCCTGATGTTCAGGAACAAGTCCTCTTCAAAGGCCTTCTTCCTCAGCTCTTCTAGTGCTACGTTGTATGATGCCATTCTTTTTTACTGAAAATTGTTCGAGGTGTGAAGCTTACCTTTCTCTCCAACGCTTTTTATAGGCTTCACTTTCTCTCTGCAAGTTAATGCTCCTACAGTTTCTCGAGGTTAAGTTCTTGGTAACTGACCCTTCTATTTACTCACTTGACCGGTGGTAAACGTTCATCCCTTGCATTAACTCTTTTATTTATTTCGCCTAACTCTGATTCTTACATCGTTTTCGTTTTCTTTAAACTTAGACCTTCTCTAAGGGGGAGTACCTTGTACTTCAAGCTAAGTTTTTCACACCCCAGGCTTTTTGCTTATGACAAAAAGGGGGAGTAAACCCAGTTTTTGATGTGTAAGATGTGTTAGTGTGATTTATTTTTCTTTTGGAGATTTTAAGAGTTCCACCTTCATGACCATAGATGTGTCACTGGGCAAATACAAGGAATACATTTCACTTCTTCTGAAGTGATTCTAAGTTGACTCTGATACCCAAGACTCTGATACCTTGTCCATGACTCTGATCACTTATGCGCTCTGATTATTCGTTTTTCATCTATGTCATAAGTTTTTCATTCTGAACTCTTTCATCATTTAGCTCAGAATCTAGACTTTACTAACGTTTTCATCAAGTATTAGATTCAGGGGGAGCTAAGCTCAGAATCAAGCAGTGACTTGAATTCAGAATGAGCAAGATAAACTATTCACATCAGGATAAGTCTTATTCTATATCTCTAAACTCTGAGTGAATTCAGTTTAATGTTTAAGAATTGTTCATCAAAAATTTTAGTTTTGTCATCATCAAAAAGGGGGAGATTGTAAGATCAAGTTTTGATCTAGTAGTACAACTCTATGTTTTGATGATTACAAGTTAACCTTTTGATATGAACAATTGTGGTACTCTAACGTGTTTTTCTGAGTGTGCTATTTACAGGCTCTGACCTCAACTCAATCTCACACAAATCAGAAGCACTGTGTATAAAGGGTAACCCAAGCAACGCTTTCGCATTCACCATGTTCAGTATGAACAGTGGAAAAGCTTCAGAAGTTCTGAAGCTATACAAACTCTGATGTGGACTTAGTCGCTAGAAGCTCTGAAGATCCAGAAGTTCTGATAACCAAGAAACACTGAAGGTTCAGATGTTCTGATGGTGTAGAAGACTCTAAAGATCCAGAAGCTGAATAGTGGAAACTCTGAAGTCCAGAAGCAAGAAACTCTGAAGGCCATGTTCTTCCCTCTGAGTTCAGAATCAGAAGATACAATGGTCAGAGGATCTGTGCTTTCCCTCTGACTCTGATCAACCGGCTTCACAAGTTCCAATATGAAGTATTCCCCTGATCAGAAGTCTCCTAGGTTAAAAGGTCAAGTCGCTATCCAAGTACAAAAGCAAGTGTACCTTCCTGACGACCTACCTAACGTTCTCAGCCACAGCAGAAGCTGGATTTTCCAGAACTGCCCTCCAACGGTAGCATTTCCCATGCAACGCTCAACCCTAATCCCTGGAGTATATATAGAGGCTGAAGATTGAAAGAAGCGGTAGAGAAGTAACACATACGCGCAAGACATATTCAAAATATTCTAAGCTTTCTTTCATCTGAAATTCATTGAGTTTACTATTAGCTTTTTAGAAGCAAATCTCTTGTAAACATTTCTTTGATAAACAGTTTGTTTAGTTCCTTTAGGAGATCAAGGTTGATCGGATCCTAGAGAAGACTAAGAGAGTGAATCTTAGTGTGAGCTAAGTCAGTGTAATTGTTAGTCACTTGTAGGTTTCAAGTGCAGTTGTAACTCTTACCTGATTAGTGGATTGCCTTCATTCTAAGAAGGAATAAATCACCTTAACGGGTGGACTGGAGTAGCTTGAGTGATTTATCAAGTGAACCAGGATAAAATCCTTGTGTGCTTCTCTATCTCTTATCGTTAGCACTTAAGTTCTCGAAAGATTTGTCAAAATCTTTAAGGTGGAAGTTTTGTACTGAAAACGTTATTCAAACCCCCCCCCCCCTTTCTACCGTTTTTCATACCTTCACTTCGCCTCCAGGCTTAAGTTTCAGCTCTCGGAACATACGCCTTTCTCCCGTCATGTGACGCGAGCATCCACTGTCCAGATACCATTATTGGTGTTTCAGTGGAGATATCAAGGATATCTGCAACATAGATAATCTTGTCCTTAGGTACCCACTTTCTGGGTCCTCTCTTGTTAGTTACCCTAGAGGTTCTGATCACCTTGGGTGTCTCAACATGATATTTTAAAGGAATATTTGCATGATATTTAGTCATAGAGAAGGATCCCTTTTTAAGAGGGTTTTTAGCAACTTTAGCAGGTAAAGGATCAGGCAATATGGTACCAGAGGGAACAAAGCATTCATACAAGGATTTAGCTTTAGACACAGAGGGCTCATTTCTAATTGGTTTAGAATAGCCAATGCCATGCATTCCATTTCTGCTTACGCCATAGATCATTGAAGCCATTAAGCTTCTATCCACGCTTTTAGCTAGGAATCTTTGAAAAGACTTTTCATACTTAGACTCATTTCTACAATCAGAGGCATCACAGGCAACAATTTCTTCTAACTTAGCAATCTGGTTCTTAAGCACAGAGTTAGAATTGATCAAAGCATGATTATCATTTTTCAAATCAGAAATAATTTTCTCATGTTCAGAAGGAGTCTTGGAAACAGCAGATAAGTCCTTTTTCAGCTTCTTATGCTTAGACAATAAGGAGTTATATTTATCCATGATATCAGACAATGCATGTTTCAGTTCAGAGGTAGAGAAAGAAGCGAATACCTCATTTTCATCGTCTGAGTTAGGATCTCCTTCTGATTCTGAGTCAGAGTCAACAGCTCCCTTTGACTCTGCTTCCTTGTCTTTGACAATAGCCATGAGTCCTTGGACTTCACCATCAGAGTCAACATCCTCTGACTCTGATTCATCAAATGTCACCATCAGACTCTTCTTTGTCTTGAAGTGCTTCTTTGGCTTCTTGTCCTTCTTCAACTTTGGACAGTCACTTTTGTAGTGCCCTAATTCTTTGCACTCAAAGCATGTGCCGTCCTTAAGTGAGGACTTCTTCTGACCTGAGGATTCAGACTTTCCTTTTGCCTTTCCAGAGCCTTTGTATTTGCTCTGCCTGTGCTTCCAGATGCGATTGAGTCTCTTGGAGATCAGAGTCAGCTCATCTTCATCAGAATCTTCTGATGCTTCTTCAGATTCCTCTTCTTCAGCTTGAAGAGCTTTTGACTTCTCAGCCTTAGCCTTTTCAGATTTAGATTTCAAGGCTATGGACTTTTTCCTCAGATCTTGCATCTCTGAGCGCTTCAGCTCATGGCATTTCAAAATGCTGATGAGTTCTTCTAAACTCATATTCTCAACATCTCTCGTGAGCTCTATTGAAGTCACTAAAGGCATCCAACTTTCAGGAAGACACCTGATGACCCTTATGACATGATCTTTTGTTGTGTAGCTCTTGTTGAGATGTCGTATGCCAGCTACAAGCAACTGAAATCTGGAGAACATTTCTTCAATGGACTCATTTGGCTCCATGATGAAGGATTCATACTTTTGGATCAAAGACAATGCCTTTGATTCTTTGACTTTCTTGTTTCCTTCATGAGACATCTTCAGAGATTCGAAAATGCCTTTCGCAAACTCACGATCTGTAATCTTCTGGTACTCTTCATAGGAAATAGCACTTAGAAGAATTGCTCTTGCTTTGTGATGTTGTGAGTACAGCTTCTTTTGATCTGCAGTCATCTCTGACCTTGGGATCTTCTTGCCATCTGCATCAACTGGACGCTCGTAGCCATCCACAATAATATCCCAGAGATCTGCATCGAAACCCAGAAAGAAACTTTCCAGTCTATCTTTCCAATATTCGAACCTTTGACCGTCGAACATAGGAGGCTTTGCATTGTAACCATCTCTTTGAGTTTCACTGGTGGTGGCAGCCATTGTTTTTCACACCGGCCCGGATCACTGAACACTGTTAGGTGTGGTAATCAGAACTTGTGCTCTGATACCAATTGAAGGTATGAAAAACGTAGAAAGGGGGGGGTTTGAATAACGTTTTCAGTATAAAGCTTCCACCTTAAAGATTTTGACAAATCTTTCGAGAACTTAAGTGCTAAAGATAAGAGATAGAAAAGCACACAAGGATTTTATCCTGGTTCACTTGATAAATCACTCAAGCTACTCCAGTCCACCCGTTAAGGTGATTTCTTCCTTCTTAGAATGAAGGCAATCTACTAATCAGGTAAGAGTTACAACTGCACTTGAAACCTACAAGTGACTAACAATTACACTGACTTAGCTCACACTAAGATTCACTCTCCTAGTCTTCTCTAGGATCCGATCAACCTTGATCTCCTAAAGGAACTAAACAAACTGTTTATCAAAGAATTGTTTACAAGAGATTTGCTTCTAAAAAGCTAATAGTAAACTCAATGAATTTCAGATGAAAGAAAGCTTAGAAGAATTTGAATTTGTCTTGCGCGTATGTGAATGCTTCTAGCCGCTTCTTTCAGTCTTCAGCCTCTTTATATACTCCAAGGATTAGGGTTGAGCGTTGCATGGGAAATGCTACCGTTGGAGGGCAGTTCTGGAAAATCCAGCTTCTGCTATGTCTGAGACTGTTAGGTAGGTCGTCAGGGAGGTACAGTTGCTTTTGTACTTGGATAGCGACTTGACCTTTAAACCTAGGAGACTTCTGATCAGGGGAATGCTTCATATTGGAACTTGTGAAGCCGGTTGATCAGAGTCAGAGGGAAAGCCCAGATCCTCTGACCATTGTTTCTTCTGATTCTGAACTCAGAGGGAAGTACATGGTCTTCAGAGTATCTTGCTTCTGGACATCAGAATTTCACTAATCAGCTTTTGGATCTTCAGAGTCTTCTACACCATCAGAATATCTGAGCCTTCAGTGTTTCTTGGTTATCAGACTTTCTGGATCTTCAGAACTTCTAGTGACTGAGTCCACATCAGAGTTTGTATAACTTCAGAACTTCTGAAGCTTTTCCACTGTTCATACTGAACATGGTGAATGCGAAAGCGTTGCTTGGGTCGCTCTTTATACACAGTGCTTCTGATTTGTGTGAGATTGAGTTGAGGTCAGAGCCTGTAAATAGCACACTCAGAAAAACACGTTAGAGTACCACAATTGTTCATATCAAAAGGTTAACTTGTAATCATCAAAACATAGAGTTGTACTACTAGATCAAAACTTGATCTTACAATATGTAACATCGATAGTGCTAGTATCATGCTTTCTAGCAATCACAATCAATCACAGCCGAAGTGCCCTTACTAGCATATTCATATATCATAAGGTCCTTAACATTTCATAGTCATACAACTACAATCAATCATAGAAGAAGTGCCCTTACCTCAAAGGTACGCTTTCCTAGAAGTCTCGTGTTGCCCCTTGAAGCTATGTCTATACTTGAAAATTTCCTACCAACGAACGGACAGAGTAACGTTACTAATCGGACAATCGAATTGATCATAAGCCCATCCCCTTATTGACCACGAAATTCCCCCCAAAAACCTTGAAAATCCGAAACCATTTCTTTCATAAGATCAAACATTCCTTTCTAAAACATTTAGCTTGAAGATCATAAGAACACTTGAAGGACTTTCGAAGAAAATATAATTTTCGCATAGGTTCAATCCTCCCAAGATCAAAAACTCTTTATAACAATTTTTCTATGAATATGAGAGAACATCAAAAGAACACTTTGAAGAAAACACAATTTTCACAAACTTTTCCTTGACTAGCTACTCAATCAAATGATCATTCTTTTCTGGATGTGGCAGATCAGTTTATACTGCAATCACAGAGCATACTCAAAATGACCAACATCACCTTGATCAAGGAATAAAATAAAGCAAGGAAAATAAAATGAAAATATAGAGAGGGAGAGAGAGCTCACACAAATGCAGAGGAGAGGAGAGCTCTTGCTGTGAAGAAATGAGAGGGGGAAATGCTCTATTTATAGTGAGGGGTGAGAGCCAAGCATTAAATGCTTTTCTTTCTCCCTAAGAAGCAGCCCAAACCCACGAAATATTCAGCCCATTTTAGGGTTTCTATACTCTTCCAACCTCACTTGATTTGGTCATCAAAATTTGGCTTAATTCATAATTAAACCCTTTAAAAAAATAGCATTTAAATCCTTAATCATTTAAAATATACAAATCTGAATCCAAAGAGTTTTAAATCAGATATAAAAAGATCCTTGGAGGTTTTAAAATTTCAAAAATTAATCCCTCATTAATTGAAAGTCAAGGAATCAAAATCCCTAAAGTTTCTCCTTCATAAAACCTAGCCAGAAAAGGAAATTACTTGCAAAAGTCTCATTTTCCTTCCTCCACAAGCCTTGGCCGTCCACCACACTCCCCAGGTCTGAATTTTCTCAAAAATAATTTTATAAAAAATATTTTAAATAAAACCTAAAGAATTAATGCATTTATTACACAATTTCCCTCCTAAATGCATCAAAACTTCAAATTTAAAAAAAACTCATAATTTGTTTTGGCTCCAAAATTTCGTGCACCACTCTCACAATATCTCAAAATATTTTTCAGAATAAATTTTGATATTAAACCATAGGTTAAAATTATTTAAATGCATTTTATTTAAATAAAACCTCATTTTATTTAAATAAAACCTTCAAAAATAAAACCAAGGAATATTCCCTCATAGAATATTCTTAAAATCATGCCCATTACCTCTCCATGAGGTGTGGCCCACGAAATCGTCATCGTCGACTCGATTCGCCAACTCATCGCTGTTGTCGGGTCGATTTTGACCTAAAAGTTGTCGTCGCAGAACCCTAGCAATATTACAGTCAAAATGCTCGTATCGTCGCGCACATCAACGTCTAGAGGTTTCTAAGACTTAATATTGCTTCTAAAAATTAATCGCCCTTTTTAAAAGGCATAATATCACATATATCACAAGAAATTCACAGAATATTATTTAATATTATTATTAAAATAATATGCCATAAAACCGGGTCTTACATCGATCGCTTGGCAGTTTGCCGACCGCTCAAACACAAACATACAAACAAGGCAAGGCGCGAGGGTCAACTCACAGAATAATGTAGATAATACAAACAACATGTAACGATAAGGGGGGGTATATACATATATAGGTTCTTCATGGCCTATCCTAGTATATATACATAGCATATCATCATTTCACCACTAACAAATATATCATCATCACAACTAACAAATATATCATCATCACATCATCAAATATGGAAAGATGCATGGCGTGCCAATGCAATGTCATGCTTAAAAGATGATCCGGATGAACGCCACCAGCACGTTCGACGGGACAAGATAATGGCATTGCCACTTAAAGTTGGGCACAGATCAGTTCGCATCAGCTCGATTTAACCATGTCTGCTTGTTATGCTCGAAGCAGCTGCTTTGATGAAGCACCACGCTCCTATGAAACACCTCGCTCCTGTGAAGCGCCTCGCTCCAATGAAGTCTCGATCTGATATAGTAATTCGGAAAGCAGCACACTCCTCAAGAAATGTATGCATGAATGCAATATGGTTAGCCAAACAGCGAATTGTCCTCACCAAGGTACGCGTGTCTAGCTAGAGTACATTGTCTCTACAATACCCTAAGGTAAACAAGGAAGTGTTAGTCACACTTAGTAACTTTTCTAGTCACTCTAGCTCACTGTCTCGATTTCCTAACAAGTTGCTCAACGAGCAAAAGGGAGTGCTACTCACATTCAGTGACCTTTTAAGTTACTTTGACTCACCAGCTCGATGGCCAATAGGTTGTTCAACAAACAAGGATGGTGCACTCGCACTTGGAGACTTTCCAATCATCCCTAGCTCATCCTTTGGATGGCTAGATAAACTGCTCAAGGAGAAAAAAATGCTATCGCACTCAAGGATTTTCCTCATAGTTAGATCGTTGATATTTCCCGTTTCCAAACTCATTTCAGATCCTAAGTCTTTTCAAGAAATTTTCATTATTATTTAAAGGTGTTCTATCTTTGGTTAATGAATTATGAATTTCATTTATGAAGTCAAGTTCCATTTCTCTTTTGTTTCAAAACTCTATAAGTCAAAAGATCTCAACAAACCCAAGTAATTCCCCGAGAAGGTCTCGATTCCCTAACACGACAAAGGATCGAACATTGGTTCGACCTTTTAATCATTCCCTTAAAAGTCTCATCACTAGCATGACATGACCTCACGTTTCCCCACACTCCGACGATCCGCTCAACACATCCTATGGTTAGCCACTTAGCACATATATAGCATGTGAATCAGTCAACATCAATCATAGTAACAATCAAATCATTAACACATATGTCGGTCGAAGCCCCTGAAAACGGAGACTCCAGTCTCAAGGTTTAACAACGGTCGAAGCCTCAGAAAACATTTTCCAATTCAGCTCAATCAACATCATCACAATCAAATAAGCAAGTTGAAGTTATCAACGCCTAAGTCATTATCTAGCAAGTAAGTTGTCATCACCTCTGGTATGTTCCGTTTCGTCTTGAAAACGCTTTGCTTGCTCCAAATCAGCTCATCTTGGTTCAGCTAAGTCGGAACCTTAAGAAAAAATAACATTGCTTAGCTACTAAGAAACAATTCATTCTAAACAGTGCTAACTAACGTCAGAAAAAGCTTCATAAGCTTCAGAGTGCAACATCTAAGTACGAATGGAAGAGTTTCCCCAAATGGGTGAGTTTTGACACGTGAAACCAACCCAGAAAATTCTAATATTTTTACTACATGACCAAAAAAAACCCTCTGAAGACCCTAGTGTAAAATCAAGTCTAAATTTCAAGTAAGGAATTCATAACAAATCATATAATGATTGAAGGTCTCGCCCATGGGCTGCACGACCTTTGCTCACTAAAACCCGCATAACTCGAGCTACAGAACTCGGAATGACACGAAACCAAAGCGAAAATTTCGGCAACTTAAAGGGCTACTGTAAGCTTAAGGCCAACCTTGCTCAGATTTGACTTTCCTCCCAGTCCTAATACATGCAAGTCTCGGCCACTACCCAATTTTAGCGTTTCGGCGCATTTTCTTCGATCTAATTTAATTCCTAGGTAATCTTAGGTCATAACTAGGGTAAAACAATGCTCGGAAAAATTATCAGATTTGAAATGCGCATAGGGGTATTTGGGTCAAGATCTTAGGCTAAAAAACTCAAAGTTGAAATTTTGAAAAAGCGAATCGGTAAGGTTGTAGACAACGCCTTTTATAGCAACTAATCTTAAAGGCACTAAGGTAAGTCGTGAATTTTTGGTTCAAAAAGTAAACTCAGAGAAATGGTTTTTTGAGTTAGTTTGTCAGATCTACGGCGACTTAGTGAAAATCCGAGCGCACCGGCGGGGATTATAGAATACAGGGAAGGTGTAGAAGATGATTGAAAGAAGAAATCGAATTAAAAAGACATTTTTGCAAAAAGCTCAAAACTTTGAGCACAAAAAGACATAGAGAAAAACATCGGAAAGAAGAAACAGAGGTAAGAACTAGAAAGGTTACCTCGCTAGCAATCCAATGCAACCGAAATCGGGACGATCGAGCAAGAACGGAGAGAAATCTATCCTTCTCTCTCTTTCTAGGTAGCGACTGTCTTGGGGCTAAATGGGGGTTATTTTTCATTTTCTCTCCTTTTATAGCGGACGGAAAATGTGGAAAAAGAAATATTTCGCGCTTCCGGTCGTCCTGGTACTTTCATCTGCCGATTAAAAGTGAATATTTGGCGACCGAATGCCAAAACTCAAAAAGAGATTCTTTAAATTGAAGAAAACAATTCAAACGCAGTATGGATTAAAATACGCCGAAATACTACTTTTGCAGTTGGCGTCAGATGATGAAACTTCCTTCTAAAGAAAGATCGCAATCGTCGAAAGAAATGAGGTTCTGAATAGAAGAACTTTTCATTCAGGGTCTTAATTAAAGTCCCCGAGAAGATAAAGTCTTGCTTCGACGGAATTCCGGGAAGCCAAACCTATCGTGCGTACAGTCCAGAGTTCCGTAAGGAAACACTGGTCATGGGAAAAATACCTAAAGGTTCTTATTTTTCTATCTATTTTGAATTTCGCTTAGACAGTGCCTTTTTCGAACACTCTCAACCTTAGTCGAGTGTGAAAATGGCTCGTGCTATCATTTAATTAAACTTACTATAGTACAATCCTTAGTCATCTCCTCAACTTTCTTCTTCATTAAATTATCCAAAATAGCAAATACTTTTTCAGGTTCCTTTCACGATACACCGAAACCTAGGTGTGAATAGGAAGTTAATTATTTATTATAACGCTAAATTGTGGGACTTACACTTTTAGTCCACGTGGTCTTGCCACGTCAATTAATGAGATGTGGAAAAAATTAAAAAACTATGAAAATAATAAAATAACCCTAATTAATTTTAAAACCCTAACTATCCCTAACCATGAAAATGCGAGTGAAACACACATATTTCTTTCTTTATTTTCCTGTTTAATTTCTAGAAGGAATATGGAAAGATCACTTCTTATAAGTTAAAGTATTAGGACCATTCTGGAGTAAAAAAATGTAAGTTCCAGCGTTTGGTAAGGAATTCTGCACTGCATGACGTTTTGAGTCTGAAAAGCTGAATTTTTTTACTCTCAGATCAAGTCGAAGTCAACTACAAAGTTGAAGAGAAAATAAAGTAATTCGTCAGTCCTAAGCTGTGTGGAATTTAGCCAAATTCCTTCATCTAGTATTTTATTTTGAATTTTGATTTTTTTTATTACACCATAAATTTAGCTCCAAATATTATATCTTGATTTACTGCAGTGGTCTCACAAGTTTTAAGAATCATCTGATATTAGTTCTGTTGAATTTTGCTGTTAAACGCACTTTGAAAGTGAGTTTAGTTACAGAAATGACGACTGTGATGGATGACGGCGGCAGGAAGAGAAGATAGGAGAAGATGGAGGTTGTTGGGGTGGTTGTGGTAGTGACGGTGGTGGTGGTGTTGAAGGAAGAAAGAGGAGAGAGAAGAGAGAATGTGAGGATGGAGGTGGAGAATTTTTATAATTTTTTTCATTAAGGACATTTTAGTATTTTCGTACTTTAAAGGGGTTGAAATTGATGAAGGGGGTTTGAATAAGACTTTATCGTCTTCGTTGTCCAGCCCCACCTTTAACTAGAATTCACATTTTCTAAGAAGTGGATTCATTTCTCCGGTCTGTAATATCATCAAGTGACTTTGCTTATATCACTTATTCAAAGTTTTCGTATGCATATACCTAAAGATCTTAACTTAATCTTGAAAATCCCTTCCTGGACGACTCAACACTCATAAGATTTTAACTTTAAAAGAAGGTTGTTTAAATCGGAGGCCCCTAATATGCACAAGTTTTTTCCTTTTGCATCTTTACACAAGCCGGTTTGACCACTTTTCTGATTGAACCGGTAATACTTGTTTAAATTTAATTCAGCCTAATTACCTTCATCTTCAACCTAATCCTCCACCACTGCAACCCCAAACAACCCATCCCAAAGCCGGAATTAGCCAAGAACCACCCCTACCACCATGGCTTCACCTTCATCCTTGAAACTGAGCACCACCACCAACAGCCACCACCATGACACGACAACCCAGATCTGGTTCCTATCTACAGATCTGTGTTCCTGATCCTTCTCCGGTGTGGTGGCCTTCGTGCGTGCAACTCAGATTTGGAGATGGAGGTTCCGGCGAACACGAGAGTGGCCTTGGTGCGTGCAGCTCATATCTGTCATGGTGGTTACGGTTGCGTTTTGATTGTGAACGGTGGTGCGAGTGAGATCGGGAAGGAGAAAAGGAGATCAATAGAAATCACCACCAAATCTCCATACATGCAGAGGTGAAGCAATTGCAACTTGCGAGGTAGAGATTTGCTAAGGATTCAAAGGTGATTTGTTGATATTATTGATTGGTTCCACTCTCTGTTCCAATCTGGTGGGTTATTTTGCTATGGGTTTTGGATCTTGAACCTTGGATTTTGCAAGAGGAATTGTTATGGGTTGCAGCAGCATAGATCAGATCTCAAATGGTGAGGAGAGATCTGGTGGTGGTGGTGGTTGTGGCAGAAGACATGGTGGTTGATGGGAGAATGGTGATGATGAAGATGAAATTATGTTTTTGTTAATCTGGATTTGGGTGGGATAAATCTGGGTCGTTTTGGGTTGAAGATGATGAAGATGATGGAAGGATGCAGATGGAATTAATTGGAAAGATGAAACTGATGATTTGGGACTGATTATTGGGGCTAATAATTTGGGTTTAAAATGATAAATAATATTTTTTAACTAAATTAATACCAAAAAAAAAATGAATACCCAAAAACCCGGTCCAATAGAAAAAAACCCGGTCGAACCAGCTTGTGTAAGGGGCCTCCGTTTAAATCACTCATGAATGTAACTTTACTTTACTTTAATGGACTAATATAATTATTTATAAATAAATAAAATATGAAAATTTTAACCTACTTATCTTAAATATCATTGGTCCACCTAAGAATAAGACTATGATATTTTTCCTAATATTTACCCTGAGGGATTTAAATAACCATATTCTCTTTTATCATAGTTTTACCCAATACTCAACTACTTTGGTATGAGTTTTTATAAAATAACATCATTTTTTTTTTCCTTTTCATTTTCATTCATTTTTATTCATATCTCTCTACATTTACTATTAAATTCATTATCTATCTATCATATCACTCATTTATCTTTTCTCATTTCATATATCTCATGGAGAGTGAACATAATTTTTTTTTCAAATTGACTAAACCAACATGGGCTCTCATGAATTGTCTAAGTTTGCTTTAGTTTCTCCAGAGAACACTTGGTTAGGTGTTACTTCTTACTTTATTCAGCACCATGTGCTTACTGATATTTTGTCCATGTCTAATTAAAAAAAATAAAAAATTTCTCTCCCCTCTCGCTTTGCTACGGTTTCTAGCTGGTGACGTTTGTGAGAGCTTTTCCCCAAGTCCTTCTTGGTCTTACCTACCCCGTGTGGGTTTCCTTCCTTTTTCCTCGTTTTCTTGCGTCTAGTCACTGTCACCTTTCTGACCTCTGACCGGGTCAGATCTGCTTTTTTTTTTCCATTACATCCTTGCATTTATTGTGATGGAGCGTAGTAGAAATATTATGCTACCTAGTGAGGATACAGAACCTTTGGTGATTACGGATTTTGGCGACGACGATGACTCCTCTCCCACAACTGAGTTCTAGCTTGTGGTTAGGGTTGTCACCCAACATAATTTCAACGTTCGAGCTTTCAAAACCACCATGGCTCAAGCATGGAAAGTGAAGACTGGAGTGGAGATACGAGAAGCTGGAAAGAACCTCTTCACCTTTAGGTTCTTTGAGGAGAAGGATCGTGCTTGGGTAATGAAACAAAGCCCTTGGTCTTTTGATCGGAACATTGTTGCACTTCAGATCTTGGATCCCCAAGCAAATCCGACGGAGGTGGTTCTAGATCGGGTTCCATTTTAGGTCAGAGTCCACGATCTCTTGCTGGCCTTGCGCAGAGAGTCGGTGGCAAAATCGATTGGTGACTCGTTGGGGGGCTTCATAGCCTGGGACAAAAACGAAGACAATCAGCTGGGTCAGTTCCTGAGATTTCAAGCTTGGGTGAAGGTGACGGGTCCTCTACACAGAGGAACAATGATCGCTCGCCCTGGGAGGGACCCTGTGAAAGTATGGTTCCAGTACGAACGTTTGGGTAATTTCTGCTATGTCTGTGGAGGTTTAGATCATGGCCTCAGGGATTGTGAAGCCTCCGCTGGCGATGAAGATGAGATGGATCTGTCGCCTTTAGCTTTTGGAACCTGGATGCGTGCACCGCCCCTGCGTGCTAATGTGGTCTCAGGAATCCGGGGTTTGGCATCTAACTCTGGTGTGTAAAGCTTGAGCGAGGCTCTTTCTAACACTATTCCAGATCCTGCCTCACCCAGGGGTGTCATTCCTTCTGTGAAGGAGACCCGTGTGCCTCCTGCTGTTTCAGTAGAAGTCTTGGCTTCTACTTTGGCCAAGGTTAATGGGGAAAATGCTCCCCAGGAAAGGAGTGTGGCTTCACCCCAACTTGCCCTTGTCCCCGATAATGGTGACTCTTGTGCTGCTGATTTGGAGAGCAATGAAGACCCCTTGAGGGTCACTGATGACTCTAACGGGAAGACTTCTGCCCTAGGTAAGGTTGTTTGTCTGAAGGCGCCTCCCTCAAAAGAGGTCCTGACTGGCAACATCCCTTCTAACCCCTTTGTTTCTCCTGAAGACTCTGTACCGAGCCACCCATCTTCTAAGGCTATGGTGGAAAAAAATGGGATAGCAAAGAAATGGAAGAATATAGCAAGGGAAGCGCATACAGGTACTAGCTCTGAGCCACACTATGAACTTGTGAAAAGGAAGTGTTGTGTACTTGATGATCCCATGGTCCTGGACACCAATGAATACAATCCCCCTCTGAAAAGAGTCTATGGTTAACCAACGGTGGAGGCTGAAGCTCAGCCCCGCCGACAACCATGAAAATGATATCGTGGAACTTCCGTGGATTGGAGAATTCACGAGCAGAAAGAGCCTTGTCAAGGCTCTCCTTAAAGTTTCATCCCCAAATCGTCTTCTTAATGGAGACTAGAAGTTATGTTACTGAATTTAATAATGTTAAAAATGTTACGGGTATGGATTGCTGTTTGGCCATGAGTTGTGTTGGTCCTGGTAGAAGGAGAACAGGGGGAATTGCTATGATGTGGAAGAGCAGCCTAGATGTGAGCCTCCTCTCCTGCTCACCTAACCATATCAATGTTGTGGTCACGGACGAATGGGAACAAAAATGGTGTTTAACAGGGGTGTATGGGCATCCTCAGGAGGTAAATAAGGTCCACACTTTGACACTCCTTGATTCTTTAAAATCTCAGTATCAAGATATGTGGATTTGCATTGAGGACTTCAACTTAATTTGTGAGTCCTCGGAGAAAAGAGGAGGCAGAATTGCTAACCTTGTCCAAATGGGTCAGTTTAAGGACACTTTGGCAACGTGTGGACTGACTGATGTGGGGTATACTGGTTTCCCGTTTACATGGGATAATGGAAGGGAAGGTGATCAAAATATCCGTGAAAGGCTTGATAGATGTGTGGCAAACTCAGAATTTACTACCAATTTTCCCTCGATTATTGTGGAGCACTTGGGCAACTATGGTTCAGATCACTCAGTGCTGGCAATTAATCTGAACAATGCTATTGAAGTACAGGAACCAAGAGCTCGAAAAAAAAAGGCCTTTTAGATTTGAGGAGACTTGGATTAATTCTGAAGAGTGTGAGCAGATTATTAATGGGGCGTGGTTTAGGCTCGGGGCAAGTTGTATTGAAAGAGTCCAGGTTATGAAGGAAGTTCTAGTGCCTTTTGGCAACGAGCAAGGAAACTTTCAGAGACTGATTGCACAAAAGGAAAAAGAGTTAGCTAAAATTGAGAAGAGCCGGGCAACTCGTGAAAATATCACTAAGAAAAGAATAGTCCAACAAGAGTTTGACAACTTATTACTCAGTCAAGAAGTCTACTGGAAGCAAAGATCCAGGGCAGTTTGGTTAAGGGAAGGAGACAAGAACACGAAGTTCTTCCATAAAAAAGCTTCCCAAAGACAAAATCACAACAATATCAAGAAGATAAAGAATGAACAAGGTGAGTGGGTTTTTGAGGACTCTGCTGTCCTTAATGTTATTCAAGCTCACTTTCAACAAGTCTTCTCCTCGGACTCCCGTCAGAATATTCATGATACCTGTAAAAGAGTGAGAAACAAGGTTGTAAGATCAAGGTTTGATCAGTGGTTGCATCTCTATGTTTTGATGATTACAATTAAGGTTTGTGATGATGAACAATTGTGGTACCCTAACGTTTGTCTTTTTAAGTTGTGACAAACAGGTTCTGAATCTGACCCAAGCCTATTCGTTCAGAAGAAGAAGAACCAAGGGCTACTAAAAAGAGAGCTCATTAACCTACCATGTTCGTTCTGAACAGTGGCAAATACTTCAGAAGCTCTGAAGATGGAAGCTCTCAAGAAGATCTGAAGAACTCAAGTCAGAAGTTCTGAAGACCAGATGTTCCAGTGGAACGGTCCAGAAGCAGAAGACTCAAGTTCTGAAGACCTGCAAGAAGTTGGTTCTGAAGACCCAAGCTATTCTAGCTCTGACGATCAGAAGTTCTGAGGAACTTGTTCAGTAGCAGAAGTTGTAAGGTCAGAAGAATCCAAGCTTCAATCAGACGATGATCAGAAGCTTCACTAACGTTCATCTGAAGCTCCTTGATCTCAAGTCAACCGGTGAAAGGACAGGTCGCTTTCACAGTACAACGTCGTACATGTCTCAGTCTGTCCGCCACCTACCTTGTACAGCCTAGCAGTCTGATATCACAGAATTGCCACTCCAACGGATAAAACCCTAGCAACGGCTACATCACAAGTCTTGGAGTATATAAAGGCTGAAGAAAGAAGAAAGAAGTTAAGAAACTTTGCTGAAAATATTCAACACATACGAACCATTCTCTTAGCATTATTTCTTCACTGTTCTTGAACATCTGAGTTTACTATTCGCTTATTAGAAGCACTCATTGTAAACCCGAAACCTTTTACATCATATTGTAAAGTTCATCAAGAGACCAAGGTTGGTCGGATCTTGAGAGGACTGAATCAAGGCTGATTCAGTATTTAGCTAGTCTTAAGAGGATCGATAGATCAGCTTCTTAAGAGGATACTAGTGAGAAAATCAGTGTATTGTTAGTCACTTAGCAGGTTGCAAAGTGCAGTTGTAACACTCATTGATTTTAGTGGATTGCCTTCATCAGAAGAAGGAAGAAATCACCTTCACAGGTGGACTGGATTAGCTTGAGCTTTTATCTCAAGTGAACCAGGATAAAATACTCGTGTGCTTTACTTCCTATTTATCAGCACTTAGTTTTATCTTTGAGTTTTGAAAAAGCTTAAAAGTATACCCGAGATTCAAAAACTCTATTCAAACCCCCCCCCCCCTTTCTAGTGTTTTTCGCACCTTCAAAGGTTAGCCAAGAGATGTATGCTCATATGGAAAGACCTTATATGGGAGAAGAAGTCAAATTTGCAATTGATCAAATGCACCCCATCAAATCTCCGGGCCTGGATGGGCTACCTGCACTTTTCTATCAACATTACTGGGATTTGGTTGGTGGTTCTGTTACCGCTCATGTTCTGGACGTGTTGAATAATGGAAAAAGGGGTGGCTGATATGAATGATACCTACATTTGTCTCATCCCTAAGGTGTCTAAACCTCAAGCTCCTAAAGATCTAAGACCCATACGTCTTTGTAACATTTTGATGAAGATCGTTACTAAGTTCTTAGCTAATAGACTTAAGAGCATCTTACCGAACCTGGTTGGGGAGACTCAAAGTGCCTTTATACCCGGGAGGCTCATCACAGATAATGCTCTCTTAGGTATGGAGGCTTTCCATTACATGAAGAAAAAGAAACATGGTAAGAAAGGTTGGATGGCCCTCAAGCTTGATATGTCCAAAGCTTACGATCGGATTGAGTGGGCTTTCTTGAGGGAGGTTCTACAAGCTATGAATTTTCCCCCTTCTTTTGTCTCTCTCGTGCTAAAGTGTGTTTCCTCAGTTCGATATGCCATTTTGCTTAATGGCGAGCCTAAAGATTGGTTTTTCCCGCAAAGAGGACTTCGTCAAGGAGACTCGGTCTCATTGCTAGTGACCAAAGGAAGTGGAATAGTGAATTGGTGGATCACATTTTTCATGCTGCTGAAGCAGCTAAGATTAAGAGTATCCCTCTTGCTTGGGCTGATAGAAATGATATGTTGAGTTGGAAGTACACAGTTAGTGGGGTATTCTCTGTCAAGTCAGCTTACTCCTGGATCCAGCAACAAAAAGCGTCTCTCATTGCCTCTTCTTCTTCTTTGCGAGCTGATTGTAATTTTGTCTAGAAATTAAAAATCCAAAAGAAGGTGCAGCACTTCATCTATCGCTTATTGAATAGATCACTACCCTGTCAACAGAATTTGAAAAGAAGAGGGATCGTTGTGGCTCCTCTGTGCTCCCTCTGTGGTGATTGCCTAGATGAGACCCCGGCGCACATTTTCCTGCAAAGTGAGTGGGTTAGACAGGTTTGGTTTGCCTTTGTTTTGTCTATCCGTTCTGGTGATATTCAGCTTGAAGTGGATAAGTGGCTGCAGCAGATGGCATCTTCTAATGGAGGGGATATAGTCGAGCAAATTGCTATGATTCTCTGGAGCATTTGGAAAACAAGAAATGATAGTTTGTTTAAGAGAATCAAACCTGAAGTTGGCAGGACTTTAGAGATGGCTGGGAGCATGAGAAGAGAATGGCTTAATCACCAACCCCTGTCTTCAAATTTAGACAAGCCTAGCCCGGTTTGGCTACCACCTCCTACAGGCTTTATGAAGCTCAATGTTGACGCAGGGTGGTCGGGATCGAGAGGAACAGGTTTTGGTCTGGTTATTAGAGATGAAAAAGGAATATTCAGGGGCGGACCCACGTTGAGCTGAGGGGGTTCAACTGAACCCCCTGGGAAAAAAAATTCCTACTTACCCCCCTAGAGTGATTTTTTTTGAACCCCCTGAAATTTGAAAATTGCGCCCAGGTCCCAGGCCCACTCCTCAGTCCTCACGGTCTCACTCCTCTCTCTCTTTCTTCCTCACGCACTCACTCACGGTCTCACCTCACGATCCAGTTCGATTTCCCACTTCCCACCACCACCGATCCACCACCGGGCGACGCACCTCCGGCCACCACCACGGTACCACCAGGCCCCAGCCACCACCACTCATTCACGTTCTCTGTTCGACTCCTTTCTCTCTCTCACGCACTCATCATTCATCAACGCTGCAAGCCTGCAACCCACCAGCCACCAGTCCACCACCACCGCCCACCGGCGGCCGCCAACGCACCACCACTCTCTCTCTGCTGCTGTTGAAGCTTGAAGGTTTGTTAGGAATTGAAAACCCCCAAATTGAAAACCTAAACCCCTAAATTGAAATGTGAAGTGAAGGGAAATTGAAACCCCAACTCTCTCTCTTTCTGCTGCTGTTGAAGCTTGAAAGTTAGGAATTGTTGTGTATATGAAATTGAAAGCTTGAAAGTTAGAAATTGAAAACCCAGCAATTGCTTTTCCTTTTGCTGAATTAAGTTTATGTATATGAAATTGAAGTGAAATGAGACTGAGTTTTAATTTAGCAATTGCTGATGATGTAGGATATGAGTTTAGTTTATTTATCATAAGCTTGTTGTCCTGATGTAGGAATTGAGTTATAAGCTTGTTGTCTTGCTTTTCCTTTTGCTGAATTTAGCAATTGCTGATGTAGTAACTAGTTTGATTTAGTCATTTAGTAACTGGTTTTATATCTGAGATTGAAATGGTTTGATTAAGTAATTGGTTTGAGGTTGGAACTTGGAATGTGAAGGGAATTAGGGAAATGATTTCAAATGGTATTTTGTGATTTCTGATAGAGGAACTTAATTGTAAATTCTAGTCTTTCCAAACTTCTTTCCTGTTTTATTTCTGGTAATACTAGGTAGGTAATGGTCTCTTGTAAAATTATAATTGCATATATGAGTTCAATGCTATCCTAGAGTGGTGAATAAGCTGCTGAATTTGCTGCTGGTTTATGGTTTGACAGGTTGCTGGTTTTTGACAATCTTTCACTGGTGGATCTTAAGTCTTATTTTGGTTGGAATACTATTAGTATAGCTCTCTCTTTTTTGACATTTAGTAGTGCTGTACCTTGTTGTACCCATATGTTATGTTGGTTGAGGCACAACCTCCTTGTGAGCTTTTGTGCGTTTGACAATTCTTTTTCCATAGTTAGCTTTTTTTGGCTAATTTTCTTTCTCTTTTGTAAATGGTTGGAGTACCATAGTACTTCCTTTCAATATCAATTTTGGCTTATCTAAATTTTTTTTTTCTTGTTTTCAAGATTTTCCCCTTCAATACCAAGTTCAAATTTATATTTTCATTTCAACTTTTATTCACAGATATAAATTGTCAACGTCCTTAATATTAGAAAAAATATGTTTAATATCTTCTAAAAAATATGTTTCATTTACTGGAATAGTTATAGTGTTGCCTATATTGAAAAGTTATAGTGTTGCCTATATTGAAAAGAATTGATTTGACCATTATTTGTTTTTGATGTTCTTTTAATTGATGCACATGAGAAATTGAGTTAGAACTGAAAATACATTGACTAATTGATTGTGTTGAGCTGCAAGCATTATGGTTTTGTTGATTTATAAATAATGGCATGGACAAGGGGAAGAGAAATGAGGAAATATTAGAGGGTGAAGAGGGTCCAAAACCAAAATACCAAAATAGCTAAAGTAACTTGCCATTCCAATTGAGAGCTCAATTGTTTGTATATGCAAGCTGTTGTGAATTACCCTGTTGTGATATGAATCAAAGCTGATATAATGTATAAACATATTACAGTTGTTTTTAATTATATTTTTATCGATGTGCTCAATTGAAAAATTTGAGCCCCTGACCCCGGGTTCCTGGATCCGCCACTGGGTGATCCCCAGTGGGTATCTTTTACATCTCGCTGCAGATTTTCCTGATCAATGATTAAAGTATCTTACTGCCTTCAAAAAAAAATTGTTGTGACTAACTGTCAAAAAAAAAATGGGCTCTCTTAGCATTTTCAAACTCAATTTAATTCTCTTTTATCATTCCTTATATTTTGGTGCCAACTTCCAAGACATGGGCGTGCCAACTTTCAGATCGTTGAATTGTGTATTTTTTATTTTTTTAAATCAGATGTTCAATTCGTCACTACTTTTACAATAATTCAACAAAAACTTAAATTAATTGAAGCAATATCTAGATTGGACTCATTAAATGGAAACAACCAAAACAATGTAGCAAATCATATGTGGGGACAATTCCAATTCAACACCCATAATCATCTCCCACTAGAGGGTAAAAGTATACAGACAAGACAAAATAACCAGAAGAAATGAACAAGAAAGTTTAGGACTTTTCTAATAATAGAACGCCACGAAACATGTTCTCAAGATTCACAAACGATGATCCTTTTGGCCCAACAGCAGAGTCATGTGCCAGTTTCTTCCATTTCAAAGCATTCTCTTTCATCAACTTCCCCTTTTCACCATCCATCAACTCCCTCACAAGGCTCTCAACTCTGTCCCTCTTAGCATCTTCAATCTCCAAACCAATCCCCCATTCCTCGCAGCAATACCGGCAATTAGTCTGTTGTTCTGCAAAGAAAGGCCAGCATATCATTGGAACACCGCCACAAATACTCTCCAACGTTGAATTCCAACCACTATGTGTCAAGAACCCTCCAATAGCAGGGTGAGTCAGCACATCCTCTTGTGGCGTCCAACTTGACAACCTACCTCTGTCATTTGTAGCCGCCACAAACTCTTCTGGCAAAACCGCGTGTTTCCCTGCAACAAGGTCTGGCCTTATGACCCACAAGAATGTTTTGTTGCTATTGGCTAGTCCCCAAGCAAACTCCACCATTTGCTCACTCGTCATCACCGTGATGCTTCCGAAATTCACATAGACAACTGAGTTTGGTTCTTTGGTGTCAAGCCATTTGAGACACTCTGAATCCTCTTTCCAAAGATTGGACCCAAGTGAGTTCAAGTTCTTGTCTGTGACATCTTTGATGAGAAGATGCAGAGGACCAATGGAATACACAGGTGGCAGAATGGATGAGAATGCTTCTAGAACATCATGCTCTAATGCATCAAACGTGTTCAGAATGATTGCTGATGCTTTCAGAGCTCTCTGGCACTCCCCTGTTAAGAAATCAAGCATTTTATCATTTGGGTCTGTGGTTCTGAGGAAGCTTGGAAGATCCTTCAGTCTGATATTTTTCATGCCCGGAAGCCATTCGATGGTAGTCTCCAGATAACCATTTGTGATATCACTTGAGTCTGCACATGTCAAAACACATAAATTAGTTACTCACAATTAAAGAAAACAAACAATTCTGCAACCACCCTTGATAAAATAGAGTAAAATATACGGGTCTTTTTGTTTTATTCAATCATGTGAATCTATATCAAAGCAAACTGATCAGTTTAAATTCTCACATGTTAACAAAACCATTTTTTGTGGTGCTAGAAATTGATAAATTTATTACCTTTGAGGGGTATTATGCCCTTTTCAATGAGTTCGCGATACTGAACATAACCCATGAAGCCACATGCGCTTGTGGTCCAAAACAGCACTTCTGGGATGTTCAATTCAATGGCAGCATCCAGAGTGAAGCTCATGCATCCATCAGAAACTATGCAGGTTACAGGAGGAACATCTGAAGAGACATCATTGAGTTTGGAAAGCAGCTTTTTGAAGTGAGGCAAGCAAGTTTTTCTGGTGGATATACACAAGGAAGGTATGTCCTGTGTGACATCCACATCAGTCTCAGGAAGGCCATCAGGGATGGTTTCAAAGCGAAATGAAGGGAGGCCATTGAGAGAATCAGGACCTCTTGATTTGAGAAGGCGTTTGTGGTTGTATTCTGTGTTGACAAAGGTTACATGAAAGCCACCTTTGAAATGGAGGAGCTTTGCTAGTTTCAGCATTGGGTTTATGTGACCTTGTGCTGGGTATGGGATGCACACAACATGAGGCTTTTTTGCAGCTGTGCCCAAAGAACCCATATTGCTAATTATTTCCTATATCCTCCCAAATGAAACTAAGAATGTGTAAGGTTTCTTTGCTCTTTCTTGCTTTGAGCTTGTTTTTTGTCAATCCCACACGGCTAAGGTCTTTATATACAGGCAGGAGGGGGAGATGCGGTGTAAGATTGTGACTTGATATCTTCCACATTCATAGAACTTATATTATATTTTTATCAAGATATTTTTTATTTTCATTAATAAATTAGAAAAATGACCACTAATAGGTGTAGACCATAGACAGCTAGAGAGGTAAATGAATAGAATAGAGAAACTAATATATTTGATATATAATAGTGATTTGATAAAAAGTAAAAAATATATAAAAAAAATGTGATATTTGAAAAATATACTCCCACACCTCCATAAAAATTGTTGTTTGGTTAGAGCACAAATTATAAGATGATAATTATTAATGGTATAATGTTACATAACCCTTTATTTAATTTTACTAGTATACCATGTGTAGTTATTTAATTATACTTGGATAGAGAAGAATGTAGTTATAGAGAAGAGTTGTGGTTGATTAATATAAATTGTGATAAGTAGATAAAATTTATTAAATGAGAGTATAGGTGGAAAAAAATTTTAAAAATACATTAGGTTTCTAAAACAACAAACTTTTTAGAATATTTAAAAAGTGTTTAAAACAACAATCTTTTTAAAACGAAGTGATTATGTTTTTTTCTATAACCCATGCAGTGAGTATGTATTGTATTGATTGTTAAGACTCATAATCCAATAAATTATTCAAATTATAATGCACGTGCGAGAGGCACGGTTTGTTTATAATATTTTTAGGAAAATAATACTTTGAAATTATATAAAACTATTACACTTTAAATATTTAAAGAATAAATAAAATACTATATTAATTACATAACTTAATTTTTTGTGATATTTAAACTTATATATTCCATATAATAATTTTATGTAAAATATGTATTTCATACCTTACTTTAGGTAAGAGCTGAGGACATTTATTTTTGTTGTCATATAAGAGATAAAAAATATTTAGATAATTTTGTTTTTTCAAATAATACACACATAACATACATTATAGTTAATAGTTTTTTTTTTAACAAGGATAAAATATATATCAAAAGATTGAGAGCAAAGCTCAAATGAATACAAAGGGAGAAGGATGAGTAGTGATACAAAAACGAAATCATCAAAGACAAAGTACAATAAACAGCCTCTAAGTGAAGAAATCCCAAAAAATCAACCAAAGTTGATGAAGCGCAACCAAAGAAACCCAAAAACGCACCGACCCTAAACACAAGCCAAAAGAGATCAGCCACTTAACTCCTACTAAGCTTGTAAGCTCTAATATTATCAGTTATGCCTTTCAGAACAACCTCATCAGAACAATCATAAGACAATCTTAGTCGTTTCTCAAGAAGCAAGGTCGATCTCGCTCTTGTCATAACCCCCGGAGGACCCCTGGGGCTCTCCGGCTCAAAAAGAATGAGTTGGTTATCCAAAGAACGCGAAACATCCTCTGCTGACCCGGAAGAAGAAGGAATGTCACCCTCCACAACTACCGTCGAGCTCGATCTTCAATTTCCTGGGTCGCCCTCGGGGGCGAGGAGCCTTCATTATAGGACATCTACTTCTGACAACCCCTTCCCCCGAAACATTAGCACAAGCAACATGGCCTTTTTTTGGCCGTTCCCGACGAGAAGGAGCCCTTGAAGTTTCTTCAGCAACGTCACAAATAATGTCTCGTAGAACCAGCTCTCCCACCTCACTGGATAGAGCATCATCGCTCCAATCACCAACATCAAAGGGAACATAAAGAACATAAGAAGAAGGGTTATAAACCCCCCCCCCCCCAAAATCCTCCTGAGCTTTGTCCCAAAGAAATAAGATCACCCTTTTCTCGACTACATCACAAGGAAAGGTAACAATCCTTGCTAGACGTTGCTCCCAAATACCCAACCAAAAAGCACGATAGCTCTCCTGAACCAGCCACCGCATTGAGGGAAGAGGACGGCCAAGAGGGCCCAAAGAAGTAGGAGCCACCTGAACTACAACAAATCCAAGGAGACCCGCTCCACCTACAACCAGATCATCACCAAGCAATGGGCCCAAGACCTCCAGCCTAAGCTCCCCAAACACACTCTCAGGAAACAGAGCATCAAAGGGAAGCCGATTTTCCTCCACAACAGCACACCCAGCCTTCAAGCGCACATCCGCCGCCAGTTCATGGAACAAATCAACATCCGGTAACCTGAGAATCTCCTCATTGCATCTCTTTAGACCTAAAAGCATGCAATCTTCAGCCTGAAACAAAGAACAGTTGTGCAGGCCTTGAAGCTTACCCACAACGACATTACGCCACAAGATAGAGGGTAGCAAAAAGCTAACTCCCTTGTGAATCCTTTTCTGCGACACAGAACCCGAACCTCCCTGAAGAGTAGACAAAGCCACCACACCTTGCTTAAGAGATGGTGGCCCACTCCTCATAGGGAACCGCACCTCCTTCACTGATAAAAGGGCTTCGTCGACCCTGATCCCATTAATACGAGCTATCACCACCTTAGCATGAGGCCTAGACAGAAAATGGACAAACACAAACCTGAATTTCCTACCCACTTTACGGAACCGCTGAACAAAAACCTTACCCACACATCCAATTTGGACGAGTAGGTCTTTGATTTGGGAATTACCCACCATATTCGTAATCCCGTCAACGAACATGATAGGCCTCTCCAGAACAAGAGACCCTCCCCGGCGTGGCGCAGGCTCATCCTCTTCTTCTGCTTTGTAAGACCCTACATTGATGAATAAAATTAGTTATTTTTGAATAAATAATAAAGTGTGACTTGCTTATGACTTGTGAATTTGCTTGATGTTTTGAATTGTGAAGTATTATTAATATGATAGTGATAATACTTGAGGGCTAGGGTATAATTATGCATAAGGTCAAGGACTCCAAGATAAGTGAGTTTGGGTTGCTTGGAGGCCAAGAATTAGGGTTATGGCCGAGTATGTGAAGGGAGGTGGAGTGGAGATTGATTGTTTGATTAGTTTGCATGAGTTAAGGGAAAATAATGAGGGTTTATGGCTCATGATCAAGGCTGATCAGTTTTTGGACAAGAGGTTAATGTGGAATAAAGGGCCATAAATGCTATGTCTCCATTCAAATTTGTGAAGTGTGCAAAACCCTAGTTGGGCTTGCTTGGGCCGTGAGTTGGAGGGCAAAATGGGGAGCATTCTGCAGCTTTTGAGAGACCAAATAAGGCTAAGTTAGAAACATAACCTCACATCCTCATTTCCCACACACATTCAGAAGAGAAAAGAAAAGAAATCAAGAGCAAGAGAGCGAGAGAGGGTGGCGGCTAGAGAGAAAGAAAGAAGAAGAAGAAGAAGAAGAAAAACAAGAGAGGTCAAGAGAGAAAGGAGGAGATCAAGGCTAGGCTGAAGGTGCAGCAAGGAGAAGGCTCTTCCAATCATCTCTTCCATCACCATTCTTTCATCTTTTCAAACCCAACAACTAAGGTAAGGGTGGATCTAGTGGGTAGAGTCTAGGTTTCTACATGATGAGGGTTTTTCCTTGATTAGCATGCATATGATCTGAGGTTGGTTTGGTTGATGATGTATGATGGATGAGGGTAGATCACATGCTTTAGGAGTTTGATATGTGCAGCCACAAACATGATGAAAGTTTGATGCCATGCTTACTTGCCAAAGTTGCCAAACTCGATTATCTTGCCATGTTTTTGCCTAGAACAAATTCTGTATTGTATTGTATGCTTAGGGATGAATATGATGATGATTAGCATGACGTTTTGCTGCTGTACAATGGCCTAGAGGATGGCCAAAATATTTTTCCAAAAAAAAAGAGAACCCTAGAGCCAAGGGTGCTCTCGGCCTCACCCAAAATTTAGGGTTTTGGGTGAAATTTTCTTTAGTTTTTGAACTATTGTTTGTTGCTGGTTGCTACTGGAATTGTTACCATATTTGTGATGCTTGTTTGATGACATGATCAGTATGATGATGCTTGGCAAATGACCCTATATCTTTTGTATGAAAACTATGATTTTATGCCAAATTTGGTTAGATTGTCAGATGATTTTAACATGAAAGTTGAGACATGTTCAATTCTGGATTTTTGGAGCGTATATGCTTACTGTTGTTGGCTGGACATTGGCTTGTGAAGTTGAGTTGGAAGAAAGGAAGAGTTTTGAAAACCCTTGAGCCCTTTAGGGTTCGACCGAACCACTTTTGTGGTTGTCGGCGAGTTTTCTTTCTTCCATTTCAAGCACAAGTCTATGTGATGGCTTGATTGATGAGTTGTCATAACTGAAGTAAGAATATGCATGAGAATATGACTAAGTGTTGACATAGCTTATATGATGTATGCTTTGGATTTTGCCAAAAGGTCGCTCATCCAGCTGTAATTCCTCTTGGTGCTGTGATTATTACTGTTGTTGAAGTAGTTTTATCTGTTGTTGAAAATGTTAAGACTCTAGGCTGACCTAATAGAGCCCTAACAAAGATAAATGAGAACTTAATCGCTTGCATGTAAAATGTGATGTAATTGGAACATAGGTCTAGTGATGACTATGGACCATGAGAACGATGGTACCGTTAGAGAAAAACAGTTACTTGCACGCGATGGTGTTTGTGGGTTGTACTGTGAGTCCCCACGTGATGAGGTTTACTGCGGTCTCCTTGAGATTTATGGGTTGTACTGTGTGTCCCCATGTGACTTGGGTTGTACTGTGTGTCCCCTTGTGATTGTTCATCTGCGGATGATCGTGATTTGGCCATGGTGTTGAGGTGGTTGTGTGAATGGTAAGGACGTTAGTCTAACTGAACTTAGGTGACTAACTGAGATGAGACCTAAAGATTTCCCTTTCAAATATTATTATCTATGTGATATATGACTTGCTATATGTGAACATGAGATCTGACCCTTGCAATGTTTGTTATGTGTTATTCTGGGGGGGGCCCAGATGGTGAAGACCAAGAATGTTGTGACCTCCTGGACGATCGATCTCCCTGATCAGGGAAAGGACAACGCCTGGCAGACTGACTCTAGCCAGGTACATCGCTTGTACGTCGGCAGTGCTACGATCACCGGACGAGACCGACATGGGAACATCATCGAGATCAGAAGATGGAATGGGGCAAAGTCAAGATGCCCTTTGCACCATGCCGCTTTCTGCACCCAGGAGATGAGGGTTCCTGCTCGAACTCTCCGCGGTTGGCTGATGCAGAGGAGGATACTTCACGAGCGCCTAAGGCACCAGCCTGGTGGGGGCGTATTGGTGACTTCCTAGTCCCGCCTTTAGAGTCACTTCCAGTTCCTTCTGAGCATGCGGAGGTTGTTTCCCCATCGTCCATTGTTGAAGATGTCATACCAGTGAAGGCAGGGACGAAGGGTAACTGTGCTGAACCAGAAGTCAAGGCTCCAGTGAAGAAGCGTGAGAGACTTTGCGGGTGGCTTGAGGAGTGATTGATGTTTGTCTTGTTGGGGGTCGAGTGACTCGTAGTTCTGAACCATTATTTATCAGTTTTATTTTCAGGGATTTTTGATGTACTTTCGATGTAGGGCTTTGGCCCAAGGTTTCAGTTATGTACTTTGAATTATGGTTGCCTTCATTTACAGAGTTATGAGTTGTTTTATTCATAAATTTATGTTTTATTTATTCCGCAAAATTTACATCATAAGGTTTTCAAGAGTTTCACGATAAATGAACCTTTGTCATTAATTAAAGATTAATAATTGGACGACGAAAATTCTTTACGAAAATTGGTTACTTGGTTACTTTGTGACACTCGAGAAATCGGGGCGTTACATGCTTCGTCTTCCCCAGTCTCAGTTTCCCTCGCCTTGCGAGTCGGCCTCCCTTCGCACCACCAGGTTTGCTCAATGACGGTGGTGAAAGAGAATTTCGTGGAACCCTAGCAGACGAAGATACAGGGGTTTGTCTCATTTCGTTATTTGCGTGTTTGGTTTTTTTAGATACATTATATTTAATAGTAAATACCTTTTAAGCGACATGTATTTAATTAGAAAATTATTTCTTCTAAATTATATTTTAATAAATATTATTTTTATTAATTTATTTCAGGGTTAAAAACTATAATCGTCCCTGAACTATGAGCGAGATTTGAAAACCGTCCCTCGCCGTAAAATTATCTGAAAACCATCCTTAAACTATTAAAAACAATTTAGACCCATCCCTCCGGCTACCATAGGTCCGACCAACGTGCTTACGTGGCTGTCCACGTCAATTAGCTGATTTTGTGAGGATGGCGGTTGAATTTCATGAGCATGGATCTTGGCCTCGTGGCGCAAACGCTTCATTTATAGCTCTCATTCCAAAGGTAGCTTCTCCCCAAGGTTTGCATGAATTCCGCCCCATTTCTTTGGTCAACTGCATGTATAAGATTATGTCCAAAGTGCTTGCAATCAGACTCAGAAACGTGATTTCTTCTGTAATTGATGATTGCCAATCTACATTCATTGGAGGGAGAAATTTATTAGACAGTGTCTTGATAGCAAATGAGGTTCTACATGAGGCTAAAAGGATTAAAAAACCAACCTTTATTTTGAAAGTAGATTTCGAGAAGGCTTACGATACCGTTGACTGGGATTTCTTGTATTACATGCTCAGAAGAATGAATTTTAGCGGTAAATGGATCTGTTGTATTCAGGGATGTTTGAAATCAGCGTCGGTATCTGTTTTAGTAAATGGCAGCCCAACTGAGGAGTTCAGTATGGAGAAATGACTTCGCCAAGGAGACCCTCTTGCTCCGTTTCTCTTTCTAGTTGTGGCGGAAGGACTGAGTGGGCTGTTACGAAAAGCAGTGGAGATGAATAAATTTGTGCCATTTAAGGTGGGTCAGGTTGGTTTTGTGGAGGTGGCGCTTCTTCAATTTGCTGATGACACCATTTTCCTGGGTGAAGCCTCCATGCAAAACATATTAGCTGTTAAACGTATTCTTCACTGCTTTGAACTAGTATCTGGCCTGAAGGTAAATTTCTGTAAGAGTAAAATTGCAGGCATATGTGTTGAGAATAACTGGTTGGCGAGCTCTGCTTCTTTTCTGTTTTGCCAGCAAATGACTGTTCCTTTTGTCTACCTCGGAATGCCTGTGGGTGGTAACCCACGAAGACTTAATTTCTGGGCTCCTGTCATAAGCAAACTGCAAAGTAGACTTTCAAAGTGGAAGCAGCGCCATTTGACGTTTGGGGGTAGAGTATGTCTGATAAAAGTTGTTCTCTCTTCCATTCCTCAGTTCTTTTTGTCATTCTTTAAAATGCCAGCAGGGATTCTTTCAAGATGCAACGGTATTCTAAAAAGTTTCTTGTGGGGAGGTGTTGATGGGGATAGTAAGATCGCATGGGTGAAGTGGAAGAAGGTTTTTCGTCCATTACAGGATAGTGGTTTGGGGGTGAGGGATTGGAAAAATTTAATTGGGCCCTCCTAGGTAAATGGCGTTGGAGACTTTTGAAGGAGAGTGGTAATTTGTGGTGCCAAGTTTTAGAAGCTAAATATGGTGGAAAGGTGAAGCAATCTAATTCCATCTGGTGGAAAGACTTGAATGCTGTTTGTGAAGATGGGAACTCGTATAAAGATGCTATCAGTAGGCGAATTGGAGATGGAAAAAAGACTATATTCTTGGAGGAGGAGTGGTGGGGTGCTGGCTTGCAGAAGTCTCGGTTTTCGCGTTTATTTGCTTTATCAACCCAGAAATCTGCCACAATTTTTGAGATGGGGACATTTGGGGTGGGTGGCTGGCGGTGGAACTTTTCCTGGAGTAGAGAATTATTGGATAGAGAACAGCAAAAAGTGGAGGAACTTAGAAATATCTTAAGAAGCTTTTCCCCAAAGCTTGACAAAAGTGATTCCTGTGTGTGGATAAAAGAAGCCTCTGGTGTATACACTGTCAGGTCTGCTTATGAAGAACTTTGTGGGGCCAGTCAGGAAGAGAACAGGGATTTCTTCATCAAGTTGTGGTCGTCTAAAGCCCCGTCAAACTTACCTGCTCTGGCTTTGAGAGTGGCTCTTGGCAGAATTCCTTGTAGGTGGGAGTTGGCTCGCAGGAATGCACTCCTGCCTAACTCTGTTGTGGACTGTGGCTTATGTCTGAGAGAGGTTGAATCTTGTAGTCATCTTTTTTATATCTGTCATATCAGTTGGAGGGTCTGGCAAAGTCTTCTAAATTGGTTAGGAGTTGTCTCTGCTCTGCCTGCGGATCCTGTAATACACTTCTTTCAGTTCCGTACTTTGCTGGGAGGTGATCCAAAAGCTGTGAAAGCCTTATCTTTTATCTGGGTAGCAAGTATTTGTGCGATTTGGTACTCTCGTAATAATGTTGTTTTCAAGAATGAAGAGGTGGAGGTGGTGAGGATCTTCGAACTAGTACAGTTCCGATCCTGGTTCTGGCTGAAAGCAAGGGAGAAATTTTTTTCTGTATCCAACTTTGAATGGATTTCGAACCTTGGTTGCTGCTTTAAGCTGTTGAGCTGATTCAATTTGGGTTGTTGGTTGTTATTGGGTGCCTCGGTTTTTTGATTTTCCTCTTTGTGGGTGATGGTTGTTACTATCATAAGTGGCACCTTTAGCAGTTTGTTATATCTGCTATTTTTGTATCTTTAAGCTTCTTGTTTTTCTTATCTTGTAACTTGAACTTATCTCTTTTGTATTTGGGTAAGCACCCCTTTTGCTTTATTTGAATACAATTGCTTGGCTTATCAAAAAAAAAAAAAAGAGCCTACGTGTAATTTTTTTATTATTTAAAATTAAAAAAAATTCCTAATTATTTTATTTAACTCAATTATCCCAAACTAATCCTAAATCCCCAAATTAACCCTAAACCCCCTTTGAACCCATAAATCTTGCAAGGTTCCATCTTTGAACATTCTGCATTGAACATTGTTCTTGAAATAAAGTAAAACAGAGAAGGAAAACACTGCATCAGATTGTGGGGTGGGGTTGGAGAGGGAAGAGAACAAGAAACCACTGCCACCGCCCCCAACCTCACGCACCACCACACACCACCACGCCCACCCACCACCACGGCACAAACCCATCACCCCCAACCTCACCAACCCAGAAACCCACCCACCACCAGAGCAAAAATCGACCACCCTTACTCCCACCACCCTCAACCTCACCTACCCAGAAACCCACACCCACCCACCACCCCCAACCTCACCAACCCAGAAACCCATGCCCACCACCAGAGCAGAAACCGACCACCCTTACTCCCACCACCATCGAACAACCTCCACCACCCAGAAACACAAACCCAACCCCACAGATCTGTAAAGCAAAAAAAAAAAAGAGAAGAAGAAGAAACTAACACAACAAAAGAAGAAGAAGAAGAAGAAGAAGAAGAAGAAGAAGAAGAAGAAGAAGGAGGAGGAGGAGGAGGAGGAGGAGGAGGAGGAGGAGGAGGAGGAGGAGGAGGAGATGGTGTGGTGTGGTGGTACGGTGGTGGCTGGGAACAAAGATATTAGGATGATGAAATCTGTTCCTAATGATTTAATGATTTTAATTATTTAAGTTTTTTTCTATTAAATTATTTATTTCATTTTATTTTAATTATTAATTCCACATGTGGAATAAAAAATTTAATTAGAAATTACATGTGGCTTGTCACGTGTCTTTCATTAATTGACGTGGACATACACATAAGCGTTGGCCGGACATGTGGCTGCCGGAGGGACGGGTCCAAATTGTTTTCAATAGTCTGAGGATGGTTTTCAGATAATTTTCCGGCGAGGGACGCTTTTCAAAACTCGCTTAAAATTCAGCGACGGTTATAGTTTTTAACCCTTTATTTTAATTTGTAAAATTTGTCACTAATTCAAAAATAAAGTGAATTTTTAAGTTTATAATGTTATTATTTAATGGCTTTAAAAATACAATTTTTAAAAGTTTAATTTTATTATTTAGTATATTTATTTCAAAAGAAATTTTTTATTTTTTAATATATTTATTCCAACTAGTCCGCAAACTTTGGAGAAAAATAAAATTTTCGAATAATTATTCTTCTTCTAAAAATATATTGTGTTTGAAGTTTTTTTTTTTTTTTTGAAAATTGTTTGAAGTTATTTCTATCTTCATTGTGGGATCGTACCCAAGTAGTGGAACTATATTTATCTCTTTTCTGAATACTGACACACCACGTGGACCTAATAAATAGTCAACCCTGCAAACTTCAAAATATGGTCATACAGTTGGTTAAACGATAAAATCATGTTATAATGAAATACTCCTACTACTTTTTTAATATTTTAATTTATTACACAAGAACTTTCTTCATTATTCTTTATTATTATTATTTTTTAAATCATTTTTTTTCCTTCATACATCGAAAAGATAAATTGCACCATCTGAAATCGATGCTTGAACTTCTCATTCTCAACCCACATGTCATCTACTTCCTCTGTTCCTATTTATCTGTCCAGGAAGAGAAGATTCACACAAATTAAGGAAAACAATTAATTATGTTGATTTTCATAAAAGTATTATTTGTTTTCCTATATCACCATTTAAAATGTACTTTATCTTTCTTCATTTATTGTTTATGAAATGGTATTTCTTGGAAAAACATCAATTAATACTCTCTTGAAACTCTAAGTGAACAGATATATAGGAACAATTTTTTTTTTCAAAGTGGACAGTTAATAAGGAACGGAGAGAGTAGCTCTTATCACTTAAGCTATCACTCGGAGACTTTTAAATCATTCTTTATTATTACTCAATTAATTTTAAAATGACTGTCATTTAAATATAAAGATTGGCCTCATAATAATTAGAATATTAATTGATATTTTTCTATATAATATGCTTATGAGATAGAATAAATAAAGAGATGAAAAACAATAATTTTTTTTAAAAATTAATAATACTAGTTGCATTTTTAAATATTAATGTTTTACTAACGGGTGATTGGTTCAAGTGGTACATGGATAATGTTTCTTTCACACCTCTCTTTGAGGTGGAGAGAGGTGGAATGAGGAGAGAGATATGAAGAAAAGAAAAAGTAAAAGAGAAAAAGTATGAAATGTAATAGATGATAAAATGAGAGAGATAGAGATAAAAAGAGTTGAAAATGAAGTGTTTTAAAAATGAGGTGTGTATATAATTATTGAGTGGTACATGCATGCTTGATTCTCCTTAAGCAAAGTCTCGGCTTCGAGTATTGTGGATGGAAAAAAACCTCGCTGGGAGAGTTAGCCCCACCATGATGTGTATGTTCCTGGCTCAAACAAAAATGTCTCCGAAGGAGGACATCTGTCTTATTAAAAAAATTAATATTTTTTTTTTCTTTCTAAATAGTTATTTCAAACGGATAGAATAATTAATAATTTTTTTACAGTTTTTCTTTTTGAAGTAGATGAAAAATTGAATAAGACAACTGGTATGGTATGGGCTGATCAATATGTATATTACTTAGGCTGACCGAATCATGTATTAGATGGGCCGGGTAACCCACGATCCAACCGGATCAAAACCCAACTATAAATAAAGAAGGACCGCCCAAGCGGCGGGGATCCTATCATTTTCACGCATTTTATTCGCTTTGTTTACTCTCGCTTACTCTCGATATTGGTTAGCCTTAGTCTGCGGTTCCATACCGGAACATTGGCGCCCACCGTGGGGCCCTGGATACTTTCCTAGGCTTCAATTTTCACCGCAATGGTGACTCGATCCGGGGCGAACGGAGAGAGGAATCATGTTCAACAAAATGATGTTCCTCCCGATGTTCTTCAGCGGATCATGGACGATCTCAATGAACTTCGTCAACATAATCAACAGTTACAGAATCAACTTACTGATATCAATCAGACTCAGGGTTTACGAGAGGGCGATCGAAGAATGGCTGAGACGGTGGTGGACTTTCAACCTTTTACAGAGGAAATAGCGAACACTGCCGTCCCAGACAATTTAAAGACATTGAAACTCGACTCTTACTATGGCGATTCAGATCCAAAGGACCATTTAGTGTATTTCAACACGAAAATGGTCATTGTAGGCGCATCAGACGCGTTGAAGTGCAAAATGTTGCCATCAACTTTTAAGAAATCGGCGATGATTTGGTTTACAACTCTACCGTCAAGGTCAATTGTCAATTTCACTGAATTATCTACAAAGTTCTTGTCTCAGTTTTCTACCAGTCGTGCACAAAAAGTAACTCCGGCGACATTATTTAATGTTCGTCAAGGACCAAATGAGACTTTGCAGTCTTACATGGGGCGTTTCAATCAATTATCTGTTCATTTGGAGGATAAAATGCCAGAAATTTGCATTGCAGCTTTTGAATTGGGCTTGAAGCCGGGTGGTTTGAACAGTAATCTGAGTAGAAAACCTGTGGAGACAATGGTGCATTTGCGCGAAAGGGTATAAGGGTACATCAGGGAGGAGCAGAGTGATCGGATCAAGAACAACCGCCCGAATGCAGCGGTTCCAGGGCAGAAACAACAGTTTGAGACGAAGAAGGGAGCGGTTGCAGATCAATATTCGAAGGGATGGACCGAGAGTAGCAACGCAGGGTATAATAATCGTAACCGTTATGACGGCCGATTTGATAACCATTCTAATTTCAAAAATCGTGCTCAACCGTATGGAGTGCGTGGGCCAGGACATTCGATGACGTGGACTCGGAACCAAAATGACCGTGCAGTACCTTTGGCGGTTAATTTGACTGAAGCTTTGCACACGTGTTTGGAGGCGAATGTTATTCGTTTTCCACGGCAGCCAAAGCCGTCAACGGGTTACGTGGACAAGAAGAAGTGGTGCGAGTATCATAGGATTTCAGGGCATAATACTGATGACTGTTTTACTTTGAAGAAGGAGATTGATAAATTGATAAAGGCTGGGTATATGAAGCAGCTTGAAGGGCGAAGCAATTCAGATGAAGCAGGAACTTCAACAAGACGAACCGAAGATGGAAAAGAGATTGAGGGTGGTGGTCAAGATAGGCAACCGGATGGAAAAGCAAAGGGGCGAATTAATTCTATTTTTGGTGGATTTCGTGGCGGAGGAATGACTAATTCAGCTCGTAAGAGGTACGTTCACTCCATTAATGCTGTTTACTCTAACGATTGGGGAAGTTGGGCAACCAATCAACCCGATATAACGTTTACTGTGCGAGATTTTGAGGGAATACAGCCTCACGAAGACGATCCAATTGTTGTAATGCTGAGGATTGCTGATTATGAAATTGAGAGGGTACTTCTGGATCAAGGAAGCTCGGCGGATTTGATTTATGGTGACGCTTTTGAAAAGTTGGGGCTAAATGAATTTGATTTGTTGCCTTATGATGGTTCTTTAGTGGGTTTTTCTGGAGAAAAAGTATTTGTTCGAGGATATGTGGAATTGAAAACTGTCTTTGGAGAAGGGAAGAATGCGGAGGCATTTGCTATTAAGTTTTTGGTAGTAAAATGTACTTCACCGTACAATGTACTTATTGGGAGGCCATCACTAAACAGATTGGGGGCGATCATTTCTACAAGACATTTAACGGCGAAGTATCCATTGAGCAAAGGAGGAGTTGGAATTTTAAAGGCTGATCAAATGGTTGCTCGAAAGTGTTATTCAGAAAGTTTTAAGCAGTATGGGCACATGGGTAAGAAAGCAGTGAAAGAGGGGCATCGAGTCTATGAGGTGGATTTAGAACAGTCAGAAATTATTTTGGATCCTCGAGAAGGATTCAGTGAGTACAAGATGAAATCAGAAGAGGAAACTAAGGCGATCCAAATTGGTGAGCGAAACTTGAAAGTTGGTGTCAATTTAACTACAAGTCAGGAAAACAGGTTGGTAAAATTATTATCTGAGAATATGGATTTGTTTGCATGGAGTGCAAGAGATTTACCAGGAATCGATCCGGAATTTATATGTCACAAATTGGCTTTAAATCCCGGGGTGAAACCTATTGTTCAGTTTAAAAGAAAGATGGGCGAAGAAAAGGCAGAGGCTATAAAGGTGGAAACAAATAAGTTACTGGAGGCTGGATTCATTAGGGAAGTAAAGTATCCAACTTGGTTGGCGAATGTTGTTATGGTGAAGAAGGCTAATGGCAAGTGGCGAATGTGCACAGATTATACAGATTTGAACAAGCACTGTCCTAAGGATTCTTATCCTTTACCGAATATTGATAAGCTTGTGGATAGGGCATCTGGATTCGGAATGCTTAGCCTCATGGATGCATACTCAGGATATCATCAAATAAGAATGTATCAGCCTGACGAGGAGAAAACAGCTTTCATGACAAATCAGGCGAACTATTGCTATCAGACTATGCCGTTTGGGCTGAAGAATGCGGGAGCAACATACCAAAGGTTGATGGATAAGGTGTTTGACAAGCAGGTGGGGCGGAACATGGAGATTTATGTAGACGACATGGTGGTCAAGTCAGAGGAAATGGTGGCGCATTGTTCTGATCTCGAAGAAGCTTTTGGCGAACTAAGAAAGCATAACATGAGACTTAATCCAGAAAAGTGTTCGTTTGGAATTCAAAGCGGAAAGTTTTTGGGTTTCATGATCACGAGGAGAGGAATTGAGGCGAACCCTGATAAGTGTAAGGCGATACTCGATATGCAGAGTCCAACCTCAGTTAAAGATGTGCAGAAGTTAACAGGAAGAATAGCAGCTTTATCCAGGTTTCTTCCGTGTTCTGGGGAAAAATCAGCACCATTTTTTCAATGCTTAAGGAAGAACAAAACTTTTCAGTGGACTGAAGAATGTGAGAGGGCGTTCCACAGTTTGAAGGATCATTTATCCAAGCCACCAATTTTAGCCAAACCAGCTCCAGGTATTTCATTATCAATGTTTATTTCCATCTCTGATAATGCAGTTAGTTCAGTTTTGTTGCAAGAAAATAAAAATGATATGAGGATCATATATTTTGTGAGTCATGCTCTTCAAGGAGCTGAAATTAGATACCAAAAAATTGAAAAGGCTGCATTAGCTCTAATCATATCCGCTAGGAAATTAAGACCTTATTTCCAAGGCTTTCCAATTGTGGTAAAAACAGATTTGCCACTTCGCCAAGTTTTGCAAAAGCCTGATCTGGCTGGACGAATGGTTTCCTGGGCTGTTGAATTGTCAGAATTTGAAATTTCTTTTGACAGGAAAGGTCTGGTTAAAGCACAGGTATTGGTGGATTTTGTTAATGAAATGTCTTCCAGTGAGAAAAATATGGAAGTTGGCGAATGGAGTTTGTCTGTAGATGGCTCGTCTAATGTCAAGGGAAGTGGAGCTGGAATAATCTTAGAAGGGCTAGGTGGCGTGACAGTTGAGCAGTCACTCAAGTTTGACTTTAAAGCAAGCAATAATCAGGCAGAGTATGAAGCTATAATTGCAGGTTTGAAGTTGGCGATCGAGATGGGGGTCAAGAGCATAATGATTAAAACAGATTCTCAGATAGTTTCCAGGCAAATTCAGGGTGAATATCAGGCGAGGGACGCACAGCTGGCTAAGTATTTATTGAAAGCTCAGGGATTGATAAAGCAGATAGGCACAGTGCAGGTCAATTATGTTCCGCGGGAGGAGAATACAAGGGCGGATATTCTATCAAAGTTAGCAAGCACCAAGAAGCCGGGAAACAATAAGTCAGTTATCCAGGAAGTCTTAAGTAGCCCAAGTATCGAAGAAGATGAGACAATGATGGTGTTAAATTTAGCGAATTCAGATTGGATGGGGCGTATCAAACAGTGTTTGGAGGCAGAAGGTTCTAATGTGTTGACATTCTCTAAGGATCAAATTCGCGAGGCGAGTCGTTACACATTGTTGGGCGATCAATTGTACAGAAGAGGGATTGGAGTTCCTTTATTGAGATGTGTCTCTAAGGATGAGGCGGAAAGAATCATGTTTGAAGTTCACGAAGGTGTGTGTGCAAGTCATGTAGGGGGAAGATCTTTGGCGGCGAAAGTGCTCAGGGCAGGGTTCTATTGGCCAACTTTACGAGGGGATTGTATGGAATATGTGAAGAAGTGTGGTAAATGTCAAATTTATGCAGATTTACATAAGGCGCCGCCTGAGACTCTTAGCTCAATGAGTTCATCGTGGCCATTTGCAATGTGGGGAGTAGATATTCTGGGACCGTTCACTCCAGCAGGTTCTCAAATCAGATTTATTTTGGTGGCGGTGGACTATTTTACTAAGTGGATTGAGGCGGAATCAATGGCGAAAATAACAGCAGAAAAAGTCAAAAAGTTTTATTGGAGAAAATTGGTTTGCAGATTTGGCGTTCCAGCAACTATCGTCTCAGACAATGGAACACAGTTTACAAGCAGGAGTGTGAAGGATTTTTGTGCAGGAATGGGAATTGAGATGCGTTTCGCCTCCGTTGAGCACCCTCAGACAAATGGACAAGTGGAGTCAGCGAATAAAGTCATTCTCAATGGAATTAGAAAGCGTCTAGGCGAAGCTAAGGGATTATGGGCTGAAGAGTTAATCACGGTCATTTGGGCGTACAATACTACTCCTCAATCAACTACTGGCGAATCACCTTTTAAGTTGACTTACGGGGTAGATGCGATGATACCAGCAGAATTACAAGATGTAACTTTCAGGGTGGCAACTTATAATGAAGAGCAGAACGACATGAATAGAGTGGTTGATCTCAATTTAGCAGAGGAAACGCAAGCAGAGGTTCGTTTGAGGCAGGCAATGGTAAAACAGAGGTCGGAAAGGCGATACAATTCTAGAGTGGTTCCGAGGCAAATGAGAGTTGGTGATTTGGTTCTGCGTAGGAAGGCAAAGGGGCCTGATGATTCGAAGTTATCACCTAATTGGGAAGGACCTTACAGGATTCTGCGTGAGCTTGGTCAAGGGGCGTATCATTTGGAGGAGTTATCGGGGCGAAGGGTCCCAAGGGCTTGGAATGCACAACATCTCCGTTATTATTACAGTTGAAGTGCAGGGTGGTTCGTTCGGTTTGTTTGGTTTTGTACAGTTTGTTTCAGTGTATGTTTGTCCAAGACTATGTTTCGTTGTTTCAGTTTGTGTGTGTTGAAGTCTACGTTTGTTGGTTGTATTGTTTAAGACTATGTTTGTTGTGTAAGACTAAATTCGATGCACTCTTTTCTCTACCCCAGGCGGGAGAGTTTTTAACGAGGCATCAATTATTAATGAATAACAGGTATGCACTCTTTTCTCTACCCCAGGCGGGAGAGTTTTTAACGAGGCATAACCTTTTTAAAATGATCAAGGGCTTATCATTTTACTTATTTCTTTTACCCATAGCGGAAACTTATCAACTAAGGTCTATCAATTGGGCGACGTCAGACAATTGAGAAAAAAGTAAGTCTCTTAAAACAAGAGCATTCGGCCACGAATTCATAAGCACAGTCTTAAATTGGATTTAAGCTTGTCCAAACTAAGCACAAGTCTCCACGCGAGCATACTAATGAAATCAAATATGTTGACTTTGATTTCCATGAGTAACTATGTCAAAAATGAAAAATTTGACTAAGTTATGTTCACAAAGGCCTTATGATTCCAAAGTAGTTGGTTAAGTTTAAACTTTACGACATTTAAAGAGATTCATTCAAGGGTATTTTACCATGTACAGTAAAATGAGAGGGTAACGTCTTCAGCTAAATGACGAGAGCGGACTGATTTCGGTGAAAGGTTAGTAAATGTCATTTGTGTTAAGTTATATGTTTAAGTTATGTGATAACTTGAATAACTAAGTAAAGTTATGCTTATATTTTTAAGTTGTATGGTAACTTAGATGACTTAGTAATGATATGTTTAGTTATAGAATTAGTTACTGTGATAGTTGTTTGGGTGCGAAAAGGATAATGTTATTTCTGAAGTCATGAAGTTTTAGGTTTTTGGCGAGACAATTAGAATATGAAGTATTCATATAATGCTGAAGGGAAATTCATTACGATATGGGAAAAGTTCGGTACATGAGAGCAAGGAAAATAAATAAACGAAGATTAAAGAGACCGGAGGTCTTTTACATAATTTTCTAAAAAGGAAAAGGGAATGAGACTTGTTGCTAATGGTTTTCTCCCTCTCCTTCTTTGCGGTTGACATTTTCTTCTTCATTCTTGTCTTCTTCTTCTTCTTCTTCTTCTTCTTCTTCTTCTTCTTCTTCTTCTTCTTCTTCTTCTTCTTCTCCTTTCCCATCCGCGTTATCCGGGCTGATCAGTTTTCCATCCACGATACGAGCATAAGGGTTTGCACCCTCCAAGTTGATCGCCAGGTCAGGATTGAGAAAGGAGATTTGATTTAGTGCTTTGGCGAAGCCAGCCTCAAATTGATCCAAAACAGAACATTGCAATTCAGAAATTTCTGTTTTCATTTTAGAATTCTCATCCAGGGTTTGGTTATGAACAGTAGTTATTTGGGCGAGGTCAGCTTTCACTTTGTCATTTTCCTCAGTTAGTGTCTGAACAGAAGCTTTGTGATTTTCAGCAGTCTTCTTCGCATCCTCAATCTCTACAGCCAAATCAGCAGCCTTTTTCTCATTCGCTTTGTTGGATTTATCTAACAACTTCAACGTTGCTTTCAGCTTCCCAATCTCTTTTTCTTTTTCTTCAACAAGTTTGGCATTGGTGAGGCCATCGAATCCATTAGATTCTAGGTCAATCATCTTGGCGACTGCAGCAATTTCTAAGCCTTTGGTCATCATAGCTTGGCAGGCCTCTTTTAAACCCATCTTCCTCATCTTCTCACGGTCAGCTTCAAAAACCAAGTTTGTCTCCACCAGAGAGTTGAAATCTATCTTTGAATCCCAAAGTGAAGTTACTTCAGTGGAGGTCAGTTCTTCAAACTCCTTCAGCAAGTTCTTCCAGCAAATAGGCGGAGCGCTTGATGAGCAGCCTTTATTCGCCCCTGGCGAATCATTTCTGTTCATAAATTGCTCTAAGGAAGTCTGGTTCGAAGCTTTGTTCTTCTGAGAGGCAGGTTCTTCAGTCTTTTTCTTTTTCTTGGCGGGGCGACCAACTTCTGTGCCAGAATGGCTGGTGTCTTGGTCGGCAACAGACTTTGAAGGATTCCTTTTTTCACGGGCGGCCTGTTGTTCACGGCGAAAGCGGAGGAGATCTTCTTCAGTAAGGCGAGCCATTTTACCTGCAGTAGTATAGTGGTGTTAGAATATAAGAAGATTTTAATATAAAGTGGAAAGGTAAAATGCATAATGAGATGCCTTACCAATGTATTTACCCACTTCATTCTTAGAAAGGGCGGCCATAAAATCTGCAAGGTTCAATCCTAAGCCAGATAAAAGTTGGCAATCTACTAATTCTGATTCAGTCAAGGCATCTTCGGAAATTTTGATGATGCCTTCATATTGGTTCGTCCAGTAGAACGGAAATCGGGGACTCCCGTCATCAAAGTAAAAAATATCTTTACAGGGTTCTGATTCACGGAGTTTGAAAAATTTTCCTTTGAAGTGTTTATAGTGACTTTTGAATAAAGTGAATAGCCCTAAACCCCTAGCAGTAGCAAGCGAAACGTATTCACCTCTAACGTTTCGCCCACATGTCTCAAAAAAGTAGAAAAACTTATTACTAGTGGGTTCGATTTTTAGAGTTAGGCATAAAATTTCAAAGGCTTTTAAATACGCCCAAGCATTGCCATGAAGTTGGGTAGGAGCTACATTCAGAAGGGTTAAAACGGAACAGGTGAAATCAGAGAAAGGCAGAGTATACTTCAAATTGGAAAATAAGTTTTCAAAGAGATAGGTGAAGTTTCGCCCCTGATTATCTGGTCCCCCAAAACAACACGGCTCATCAGGGGCGCAGGGAATTATGTCCAAATGTGCATCTAGGCCATCTTTCCTAAAGTTGTATTTAGTGACTAAATCTATAATAGCTTTTGGAGTAGAGTATTTAGAGAATTGTTTTTTGATTTTACTAGCCACCCATAGGGAATCGGCAATAGGTGGAACACTAGGAGTAGAAGCCTCTTTACGGGTGCGTTTAGAAACCATTTTCAAAGTGTCCTGAAAGTGAAAGGTTTAGAAGTAAGATGAAGAAGGAATAGAGTATAAGTTTTTAGTTTACCATGCAAGGTTTATGAAGTGTTTCTGGGTAGAGAAAGAGTTATGGGTATCAAAAATAGAAACTTTTATGCGCAAGTTCATGTGAAAGTATGAAATAAAGAAGAAAAGGGAAGAAGATTGTTACCTGAGAGAAAGTTTGGAACTTCAAGGACTCTGCTGGGTTGGTTGATGACGAATGCAGGAAATAGGAAAGCGGGTTTGGCAGAGAAGAAGCAGGGTGTGGGTTTGTGTTTTACTTGAAAAGAATGTTGGTAGTAAGGAATTGCAGGTAAGTGATGAGAGGGGTAAAATAGGGGGCCTTATATAGAGAAGGAAGGAGGATGAAAGGGTGAGATGAAAAGGTACATTAATTACCAGATGAGTGAACACGTGCTTACATTTGGGTATTCAAGAGTCAAGTTTGATGTTCATATTAAAAGAGGACACGTCGATCAAGGATTTGAATTTGAACGGACGTGATTCATTGAAAAGGCCAAGTGGAAAGGACATTTTAGTCCGGCAATCATGACGTTCCAGGAGTCGCTGGAACGGCACAACCTTTTGTGTTTGAATTCATTTTATGTACTTTTAATCGCATTTATTTTTTATGATGGTAATCATGTTGATGGGATTTAAAGACGCGGTAATGCTGCGGCTCAAGTTCCAAAATATTTGTGGATATCTGTTGATGTAATTGTAGCAGGAAAAGCAATGATGATTCTTTCCACAGTCAGGGCGTAGCAGGTAATAGGCTCAGAGATTTGACAGGTTAGGTTGAACACGCAAGAAAAGAAGAAGGGGAAAGAGCTGGTTTGACGTGGTTATTATTATTATTTACTTTTACTCAAATGAACACATGTTATGATTTACACGCCCATTCTAATTGCATCATGAGGGCTTTAATGGTTGAGGGCTTATTAAAGACACTTTCGCCTTATACTAAGCCTCAATGTCTTGAGGGCTTGTGGTATGGTATGGGCTGATCAATATGTATATTACTTAGGCTTACCGAATCATGTATTAGATGGGCCGGGTAACCCACGATCCAACCGGATCAAAACCCAACTATAAATAAAGAAGGACCGCCCAAGCGGCGGGGATCCTATCATTTTCACGCATTTTATTCGCTTTGTTTACTCTCGCTTACTCTCGATATTGGTTAGCCTTAGTCTGCGGTTCCATACCGGAACAACAACACTATGACTATGATCATTTAGCCGTTAATTTTTTTTACCACACTTATAAAAAAATAATTTAATTACCGGTTTAATCTCTCATTTTTTATGTTTGTGTGATTTGAGTATAAAAAACTCATGGTCAAATTTGCTCATTTTATACATCATATCTGAATCGCACAATTATAATAGATGAATTTTTTTTTATGGGCAATCATAATAGATGAATGATTAAATGTACAATAAAATCAAATAATGTAGAAGAGAGGTTCTAAAATATTAGCAAAAGAATTCATGAAAAAAAACTCAAGAATCCTATTTACCTCTCCAATTAAAATTTATCTTGGACGGAAAAAATGGAGTCCTGCAGCAATATTATAAGAAACTCAAGATCCATCTTTCATGCTCTTTATGATCTCCATTAATTTGACCATTAAGGCTCGGCGTCGGTGTCAACTATCACGTTCCCTTTTTTTGGTCAAATATGTTACATTCCCTTTAGGTAAGGCGTGACGATATAAGCACGAAAGGATTTTTCTTTTTGACGTGGAGGGAGAAATTACAAAACTAGAGTGAGAACAGTATCAGGCATGATTTTTTTTAAATGTTGCAACTTGCAAGGCTTATAATTTTTTTTTCAGGTAAATAATTACTTTGACTTGTGAAAGATTGTACAGAGATAACATTAACTCAACATATTTTGGTTTACTAATTTTAAGTTATAAGTTTAAAGTGACGACTAGATAGCATGAAAATGTGATTAGGTTGTTTACGGTAAACGATAGGAAATTTACTCTTAAACTAATTTAAAATACCAATTATGTCATTATTGTTATTTTTCTTTTGACCAATTTATCCTCTTCTTCATCAGCAATTTATCCAAACCAACCCAACACTTAAACAACCACCATCACAGCTTCACCACTGCCTCAAAGCTTTCTTGATCGAGGCCATAAATTTAAATGCTTTCATGTCTATTTGGTGAAGATATGTGTTACCGTAATTGATAAATTATAGCTGCTAATTTCTATACAAGAAAATCAATTTCCTGTTTAAACAAATTATACGAAAATAAAATTTGTGTTTTCATTGTCATACATCATCAATTGTACGTTATAGATAAATAGACGTAATATCCTACAGGATATTTCTTTATTGATTTATTTTGTAATTGTGTTACTGTGCATGCTTTGTTTTTCAGATAGCGAGATGGCCGCATTACTGGGAGTGATGCCACCAAATTTTTCGCCATGTCCAATTTGTCTCGCCAAGATCTTAAGCAGGTTTCGTTATTATTATTGTCAACTTGTCAATTTGTTTTTGAAGGTTCAGCATTTGTCACATAATTACCTTATATCACTAGTATATTACTCCATTTGTTCCTAATTATAAGACTTAATACAAAAAATTACGTTTATTAAGAAAGCATTAAATGTGTTTATTAGTGTATTGGTTTCTTAAAATTGCATAAATTCTTCCATATTTACCCTTTGTCATTTTCTCTCACTAATTAATGGTAGGTGGTAATTAAAACTTTGAAATTGAAAATACACAATTAATGTGAGGGGTATATATGGAAGAGTAGAATACTTTTTGCCTAGATTATTGTAGAAGGTCTTATATTTTGGAATATGAAAAAAAAATTTAAAATTAGTTCTTATAATTAGGAACGGAAGGAGTACTAACTAGTAGTAAGTGGGTTGGGAATAGTGATTTGAGCAGGGAAGGAGTATGAAACTGGGGTGAATGATCTAAGACCTGATTGTTTGTCACATAAAATTTGTGTTCTTCGAGTGCCTAAGGCGGGTATTAGGCTTATGAAGCCTCGCCCAGCCCATTAACTATGACACTTCTCAATCAATTGTAGAGGGTTTGGGAGATCCTTCTAGCGTGATCCTTAATTGGGTTTTTTGTCATTTAAGTCATCCATTGAGGGCTTTCAATACTGCAAACCCATTATTCAGGTGGATGGGACATTTCTAACGGGAAATATCGTGGCACATTATTAGTTGCTGTGACTCAAGATGGAAATTGTGACATCTTTCCAATCGAGTTCAAGGAGAGACATTTTTAAATCGTGACGCAATTGTTGAAGGAGAGACAAAAGAAACTTGGATGTGGTTCTTATACAACCTACGCATGCTTGTTAAACCACAACTGAATCTTTGTGTGATATTTGATAGATGAAAAGGGTTGTTAGCAGCTTTGCAAGATCAGTGAGTCGGGTGGCTTCAACATAATTCACAATCAGTTTTTTGCATTCGGCACATTGCTTTCTTCCTGGAACAGTTGCTTACGGATGTAAAACCATGTTCTGTGTTCACGTTCGGCACGTCGCACTTTGTCTGGATTTGCTTATGACAAGTTCTGTTGGGCTTATGGAACGAAGCTTTTTTCGCTGCAATAGGAAACAAGTTAGGAACGTTTGTTTTAGCCGACACTCCAACTGTGCTACGACATCGCGCGGATTTCGCTCGAGTGTTAGTTTGCATGAACCATCCACTTTAACATTGTTTCACGATGGCTGTTGATGTTGGGGGCACATCCTTTATAATCCTGGTTGAGAAGGATGTGGAAGCACATGACTATGGCGTAGTTGAGGATATGTCGTCCACTCCGGTAAAGGTGTATAATTCTGAAGAGGAGGAGGTTGAAGCAGATGATGAGGTACAGGAAGATGAAGCTCAAGAAGATGATAACAAGGATCTTGGCTCGGCAACAACTATTGATCCTGACGAAGTAGATGAAATTTACAGGGATGGCGGTTTGGAGGGTTTGAGGAGCGGCGGAGACGCAAGAATTGTAGCGGTGCAAGGCGGCGACGGTATCTCACCAGAGGAGGAGGCCGTGAAGAACAACCAGCCGGAGAAGAAGGAATCTTTTGGGCCAAATTCAAATTCAAATTTGTTGTCGTTAATGGCTGCACTCAATTCTGTGGCGGAACAAAAGGAACAGTTACGTGATATCATTGATGCAGGCTATTCTTTGGAGGAGATTGAGGGATGGATGGAGAATTTAAAAGCTGATGGAATATTGAGTAAAGATAAACAAATCATGGATAAAAACATTCAAAATCAGGAGAAGAAATATTCAGTTACAGGTTTTTCCTTTAATTCCAAAGATTTGATTCAAAACAACAATTATCCTTGGCATTTTAATTTTGATTGCAGGGAACCACGACCAAATAATCAGCTCCCATGGACTAGGACGTGTTTGCCACCACAAGTTAATAATCAAAATTCGTTTTTGAGCCTAGTGGGTCCCGTTTCAAGTTCAATTTCTCTGAAGCAACATGAAAATTGCAGCGAGTTCGTTCATACGACGCCTAATCAGATAGTTAGAAAGAAAGTTTCTACTTCTTCTCTCATGCGTGATGAATCCCTTCATATGACACCAGTTCAGAATCGAATCCAACCTGCAAGCTCCCCCGGTTGTGAAACTTCACCCGTTTCTGTGTCGCCGGGATTGGAACAATCACCAAAAACAAATTCCTCTAAAAAAAGTTCGCAGCGTGGGCGTCCAAAAGGCAGCAAGAATAAACCTAAACCTTTACCAGCGGATTATTTAGAACCAGTGCAAGGGGAGGATGGAGTGTCGACACGGGCTCAGAGAACTTGGTTACTTGGAAAACAGTTGGGTTTGAAACCGAGAGGCTCGGAAGCGCTGATGCTTCGAGGCTTAGAGGCTCAAATTCGACAAAATCATCCTCATCTAAACTGACATGTCAGGACCATGACTAACCTGGAATGTTCGAGGTCTAGGCGGATCGACCAAATTCTTGTTAGTGCAGAATGACTTCCCCAAGATTGTGGTACTCTTTTTCCTTGCTTGATTTTTATCCCACTGGGTTTTTCCAAGTAAGGTTTTAATGAGGCTCTCTCTTGGGGTTTCGTTTCGTCATTCTGTGGGTTAGTTGAAGGTTTTTAGCACAGCTCAAGATGCATTTTCATGCTTTAGTCTTATCAGATTCAGTTTGTACTTGGTTCTTGCCTTTAGCTCATTTTGGCTTAGGCTTTATTAATAATATACCTTTCGTTTTCAAAAAAAAAATGTAGAGCTAAAGAAAAATGTCATCAATATGGGTAAGTAGTTTTTAGTTTTTGTGCGAATATGCTTTGACTTCATAAGTACATAACTTATATTTCGAATGTTTTTTTTACAGCATATGAGGTGAGGCAACCAAGATTTAAAGCAAAGCTAACTACACTAAGATCAAAGAATCCACAAGTTGCAGAGTAGTTAGATAATACTCTAAAGGCCAAATGGACTCAAGCTTATGATGGAAGGAAAAGATATGGACACATGACTACAAATTTTGCTGAGTGCATGAATTCTGTATTAAAAGGAGCGCGTGCATTGCCCATAACAGCCTTGGTGACGACAACATTTTACAGAATCAATTCAATGTTTGAAGAGAGAGGATTCAAAATACTCAACATGATTCAAGCAGGACATGCGTACTGCGAAAAGGTATTTGCAATACTTTATAAGAACTGACAAAAAGCTAATTCTCATCATGTTCGAATATTCAATAGGGACTCAGAAGAGTTTGAAGTGGAAGAACTTGTGAACCCACATGTTTGTAGACGTGCAATGGTAAGCACTGTTCAGCTGAATGAGCAATGGTGTGATTGTGGAGCGTTTCAAGCATTTAGGATCCCTTGTTCATACGTAATTGCAGCATGTGCGTATTCCACTACATCCACAAGGCTTAGAAACATGAGTTTCACCCTCTTGGGGATGAAGAGTATTGACCATCTTACTTAGGTCCCAATTGCATGTCAAATCCTCAACTTAGGCGAGAACTTGCAGGTAGGCCAAGGACTTCTCGCATCCATAGTGAAATGGATACAAGTGTTCCTCCTAGAGCAAAAAAATGCAGTTTCTGTCGATCTGAAGGACATAACTGAAGTCATTGTCCATATAAGCAAACTAGTAATTAGTGTTTGGTTTGTTTAGTGTAATTTCAATTATGTTTGTCCGTGTAGTTTCAATTATGTTTGTCCGCGTAATTTCAATTGTTTATCTATGTCATTGTCATTTTAATTAAACTGCTAACACTAATTTCTTAGTTCCTAGATGAGTTCAATTAGAGAATCAAAATAACATAAATAATTAATAGATAATAAAAAAATGGTAAAATACATTTTCCACCCTCTAAATTTGTCTCAAAAACACTTAACCTCGTTTTTATTGAAAATATACACCCCACCCGACTCTATTTAACACAATTAACTTCATTATTAAAGATTCTCATAGAATATATGGTTAGTAAAAAAAATCAATACCATGGTTAATACACTTCGCAATTTTACAAATCCTAAAAAATAATTAAAAAAATAATTTACAACATCATTAAAATAAAATAAGAATACTTAAAAGCCTAAAAAATAATTAAAAACATAACAATTAAGCATTAGTAATAATATTAACATGTAGGCTTTTAAGAAAGCTTAAAAATGAGTCCCAAAAAAAAAAAGCTTAAAAATACATCAACGTTGGAAAAAAATTAGGATTTGTAAAATCTAATTTTTTTGATTAATCATAGTATTGTGTTGAGTTAAATATAAAAGATCTTAATGGAAGATGTTTGTGTCAATTCAATTTACCATGACGTGCAATAATGCAAAATATAAAAATCTTAAAATATAAAATTTTCTAGGTGGAGACCTCATGATAGGCTTGCATCAAAGGGGAAGGGCAGGGGTGGATCTAGCTTTAATTCAGATGAACCCCCTGAACAAAAAAAAATTGCACTTAATTTTCTATATAATTTTATTTTTGAACCCCATGAAAATTTTAAAATATACTAGTAGACTAAGTTTTACACCTATTTGCACCAAAGACCCACTTATTTGGAAACTATGACTTGTATAATTTATGATGTATAAACATATTTAAAGTTGTTTTTAATTATATTTTTTTACCGATGTGTTCATTGAAAAATTTGAACCCCCTAACCCTGGGTCCTGAATCCACCACTGGAGAGAGGAGGGGTTGTGATTAATACCTACGAAATTTTGGCTTGGAAGAATGGTTTTAAGAAGGCTTGCAGGCTTTATGTGACTTTGCAATGGTGGTGTGTATACCTACGAAATGTTTGGCTTGGAAGCAAGTTGACAAAATCGTGATTGTACGTAGAATTGGAGAGGTGGTGTAGGATCGTAAATCGTGTAAACGTAACACGGAGGTTACGATTCCACAAGTATATTTATATACACATATATTAATATACATATATATATATATGAAGTTTTTTTTATTTATATTAATATATCATACACATATATTATCTATTTATACTATTTTACAGTATATATAATATGCATATATATAATTTATATTTGTAGAATTATATATATAATATTATACATAAAGTGAGGCACACGTCCAACTAAGATAGTGCCACAACCTCCTTCGAATTCGTGTCGCTTATTATTCCCTCCTCCTCTATCTGATTCTTATCGATATCTTCATCTCCTTCTCACACACTCGCACAGAGACCATGTCACATGGAGCACATTTTGACAATGCACAGAGGAGGGTGGATTAGGTTGAAGGTGTGTGAAAATTGAAAAAGGTCAAAGGAGAGGGAAAGAGCGAAGCTGAGGACGAAGTAGAAAGAAGGCAGAGTGACGGTGACGGTGGACGAGTGACGGCGCACGTCGATATCCACAACGCACCGAGGAGGGTCAGATCAAACGAAAAAGAGAGTGAAACTCGAGTCGAAATCGGGTAAATGGGTCAAATTTGAGCTCAGGGAAAACCAAGCAGAATCGACCTCGTCCCACGATTCTACGTTTTCATGATTAAAATCGCCGCTCCCACTCGATTCCACCAACTTCCGATTCTGTTCACCATCCAGCTCGGGGAGGGGGAGTAAGTTCGCAAAATCGTACGATTCCACGATCCAAATCGCGATTTTGTGAACACTGCTGGGAAGGCTTGGCTTTATGTCAATTTGCTTTTGTCAATTCAACTTCTACAGGAAGAGAAATAATGTAAAATGTTTGGGCCATCACTCAACATGCAATAATACATAAGAAGAAGAGAAATAATGCAAGGAATCTATGACATGTTCAGATCATAATGCATGCAAGTCTTGAAGAGAAATAACAATGCAAGGAATATATATATTGTTCAGATCATTTTTTTAGATAAGAAAAATAGAATAAATGGAAGTATTAGAGATACTTCAACCCAAGCTAGATACAAAGAGATCCAAAAAAATAGAAAAAGAAAACAAAGGAGAACAGAAACCAGAGCACTAATTGGGAAAACAATCCCTAATTAAATGCTCAACGAGACCAAAAGATGCAGAGAAGTGAGACAGGGCCCAAGCCAAAAGAGAAGGATCCCATCGCAAGACTGATGACCAGGTTTTTGTCCTAGTTTTAGGGTTTTTCCTTGCTTCTTTTGAGTCTTTTTGTTGAGTCTCATGTAGTGTTTCATGCATTCTTATTTTTATTTGTGCATTTGCATTAGTTTAGTAATTTTGTAGTTCTACAAGGGCTTTAGTTGCATTTTATTAGAGTTTAGGAGTCTTAGGTAATTTCCACTTGTTTTGGAACCTTTGTGCAAAACTAACCTTTGAGTTTCTAGATATTTTCCTCTAGCTTTGTCATCAAGTTTTCAGGTTGTAACAGCTGAAGAGGGAAGGTCTAGAGACTTGGAGACTTGAAGGAGGCATTAAAGTTCTGTTAAAATGAAGTTTAAAGGGGTTTTGAGCGAACAAGAGCGCTCAGGCGCTCCTGATTGGCGCCAGTTTAGCAGTGCTCATTTATGGGGAGAGCGCTTGAGCGCCCAGGAGAGCGCTTGAGCGCTAGTGTGGCATATAGCTTTTGTTGTTCAGGCGCTCAAGCATGCTTTGTCAGTGCTTGAGCGCCCAGACTCGCCCCTTTTTCCTATAAATAGGTTTTTAGTTGTTTTCTTTTCTACCTTACCATATCTTTCCATACTTTGTAAAACTTAGAAGGTGAGGAACATATAGGAGAGTGTGAGAAGGCTTCCAAGCTTGTAATTCAGGTTCTTAGCCAAGCATGGCTCTTCTATTGCTTTTGTTTTCTTATAAGACTTTTCATCTTTAAGTTATAATATTAAGTTCTTTCCCACATGTTCTTGTTCTTTCCTTGAATCCTATTTTCTGAATTTCAATCTAAGCTTGTATGCATGCTTGCTTTATGATTTTCTATAATAAGAACGAAAGTTTGTTATAGATTAGGGAACCGACTTGGGATTACCCATTCTATCTTGGCTACTAGGAATAGAGGAAGGGTTGAGGTTTGTTGGCCTGAACTTTATAATCTTTATGCTTCAAACAAATGTTTAAGTACACAAGGAATTGGGCTTATCTTTTAGTTTGAAAGAATTATCTATGCGAGGCATCGATAGGTAGTTGCTTAGGCTATAACCTCAAGGAGAGATTCATGAGTTCATGTGCATAGAATGATGTGCTTAAATTGACTAGTAGAACAAGAATCCAAAGCATTTCAATCTCTGTTTTCTTATATTTATCTTTTCTACTTCGACGTTTCTTTATCTCTATAAAACAAACCTTCAAACTCAAGGCTTAAGCTGAATTTATTCACTCACAATCCCTGTGGTTCGATATTTAAAACCGGGTGGATTCATACGCTTGCGGATTTACTAACAAAGACCCAGGGGAAAAAACACCAAACCACTACATACCCCAGAAGCCAAAAGCGCCAACGAGAGCAGAAAGATGACCATCCAACCCCCTTTGTTACAGCAACGCGATAAACATGGAGGGTTGAGCTTGCCATTCATAGAAGGAGCACAAGAAATCCTTTGGTCTTTTCCTTCAGCCAGCTCCAGGATCTGAACTGAATCAGGTCGATCACCTTGTCCACGCCCCCAATTTCATTTTTAAAAACACAGTCATTTGGATGAGACCAGATGCAGGTCATGATTGCAATCCAAACAACCCAAGCCCCTTTCCTTTGTCTTGCATACCAACAGGGGAACACATGTTGAAGAAAGTGCATCTTAACATCTTCAGGGATCACAGTAGTGATGCCTAGCCAATTGTAACAAGCTATCCACACATTCCATGCGAATGGACAAGTGAAGATCAAGTGTGAAGAAGATTCCTCCTGCGTATGACATAGAGGGCAAAGTGCTTCCTCTGCTGCCAATATCACCCCCTTCTCTTGAGATTGGTTCTACATTGAATTCTATTATGAAGAAGCCTCCAAGCAAATGAGAGAGCATTTGAGGGTGTTGGAACATGCCACAATGCTTTGAACGCACCTGAATCATCCACAACTAAAAAGCCCAGCAACAAAGAATAAGAGAAAGAAACAAAATACACTCCATCCGTGCTGCTGATCTATACCCACTTATCACGGGTTGCAGGTTGAGGAGTAAAAGCAAGCAACATAATTTTGAGCTGGTTTAGCAAATTCGTTTCAGTGTCCCTCAAAGGTTTGCGCCAGTTAAAAGACCATATCCATTCACCGTTCGACCAAGAACCTATCTCCTTAATGTGAGCGGATTTTTGAACCGATAAAGAGGACAACCTTTGGAAGAGATCGCTAAGTCTCGTATTATTGAGCCAGCTATCTGTCCAGAATGAAGTCAGGTTCCCATCACCAACCTCCTAGATAAATTCCCCTCAAACCACGCTCCATCACCCTCCGCAAAGCAAGACGATCTCAGGTCCATCCACCATGTCGACGCTCTAGAACCATTAGGCGAGCTGTACTTAACCTTTAGAACCTTCCTCAAAGTCCTTCCCCCTCTAATAAGATTCTCCAACGCTATTTTCCTAAATACTTAACTCTCAATCCACCCTCTTCCTTTAATCTACAAATCCTATCCCAACTGACCTAAGTGATCTTAGAACTTTCTTCTGAGCCCCCCTATAGAAAGTTCTTCATGATCCTATGAAATTTTTCACAATTCCCACATGTGCTTTGAAGAAAGAGAGGAAATACATAGGGATGGAGGATAAAATGCTCTTAATAAGACATATCCTTCCTTCGAAAGATAGGATCTTGTTCTTCCAAGAGGCGAGCCTCTTCCTCACCATACTTATGACTTGCTCCTAAAAGGAAATTCGTCGAGGGTTACCTCCAACCGGAAAGCCCAAGTAAGTGAACGGTACCGAAGAAGTTTTGCAATGCTGGAAGGATGCAAAACTATGCAGGGTATGCTCAGAGACAGTCAAACCAGCTAACTTACTTTTCAAAAAGTTCACCTTTAGCCTCGAAGCCAACTCGAAGTACCTTAAAATGAATTTCAGGGTCACCACATTTTGGGGCGAGGCCTCATGAATGAAAAGAGTATCATCCGCAAACTGAACCACAGACATCGTTACATCCTCCTCCCCTCTAAATGTGAAACCTTTGTACTTATTGTGAGCTACCACCTTCTTAAGCATGCCATTGAGGCCTTCAGTCACTATAAGAAAGAGAAAAAGTGACATTGGATCACCCTGGCAGAGACCTTTCCACTTTGAATTCAGAGCATGGGCTAACATTAACAAGAACAGAAACAAATTTATATTCCAGGCATCCTCTGATCCAACCTATCCATTTCTCATTGAAATTCAACATGCGAAGTATATAGAGGACGAAATCCCATCTTATTGAATCATAGGATTTTTCAAATCCACCTTAAACAGTACGATATGTTTCTTCTTGTGCTTGGCTTCGGAAATTACTTCATTGACAATCAGCACGCTATCCAACATGTTCCTCTCTCCTAGAAAGGCAAACTGGTTATCATCAATCAATTTGGGGAGCACCCCACAAGATAAATAGGTATGAAGTCGTTTAGACTCATTGGTAAATCCACCTTAGGGAGTAGCGCAATGAACGACGCATTTCTCCCCTTTGGCCAAGTCCCATGAAATTGAAAATTATCCAACACCCTTTTGAAATCAGATTGAAAGAGATTCCAAAAGGATTTAATGAATTTAAAGTTAAACCCATCCAGACCAGGGCTTTTATCACCATCACAAGCCCACATCGCTTCTATGATCTCCTCCATGTAAAATTCCATGGTAAGCAGCTCACTCTCAGCATGGGATAGCTGATTAAAAGGCACCCCATCCAATTTAGAAGCCGCCTCAAGGTCTCTCTCAAACCTCCTCTCAAAAAAGTCCTTGACAACGGACTTTACCACCAAAGGCTAATCGATCCAGGTTCCATCAACATTGAGACCTAAGAGCGCACTCTTTCTCCTATTCCAATTGATTAAAGTGTGGAAGTATTTGGAGTTAGAGTCTCCATCCTTCAACCATCTGGCACACTAACACAATGTAAGATCAAGTTTTGATCTAGTAGTACAACTCTATGTTTTGATGATTACAAGTTAACCTTTTGATATGAACAATTGTGGTACTCTAACGTGTTTTTCTGAGTGTGCTATTTACAGGCTCTGACCTCAACTCAATCTCACACAAATCAGAAGCACTGTGTATAAAGAGCAACCCAAGCAACGCTTTCGCATTCACCATGTTCAGTGGAAAAACTTCAGAAGTTCTGAAGGTATACAAACTCTGATGTGGACTCAGTCACTAGAAGCTCTGAAGATCCAGAAAGTCTGATAACCAAGAAACACTGAAGGCTCAGATATTCTGATGGTGTAGAAGACTCTGAAGATCCAGAAGCTGATTAGTGAAATTCTGTTGTCCAGAAGCAAGATACTCTGAAGACCATGTTCTTCCCTCTGAGTTCAGAATCAGAAGAAACAATGGTCAGAGGATCTGGGCTTTCCCTCTGACTCTGATCAACCGGCTTCACAAGTTCCAATATGAAGTATTCCCCTGATCAGAAGTCTCCTAGGTTTAAAGGTCAAGTCGCTATCCAAGTACAAAAGCAACTGTACCTTCCTGACGACCTACCTAACAGTCTCAGACACAGCAGAAGCTGGATTTTCCAGAACTGCCCTCCAACGGTAGCATTTCCCATGCAACGCTCAACCCTAATCCTTGGAGTATATAAAGAGGCTGAAGACTGAAAGAAGCGGCTAGAAGCATTCACATACGCGCAAGACAAACTTAAATTCTTCTAAGCTTTCTTTCATCTGAAATTCATTGAGTTTACTATTAGCTTTTTAGAAGCAAATCTCTTGTAAACAATTCTTTGATAAACAGTTTGTTTAGTTCCTTTAGGAGATCAAGGTTGATCGGATCCTAGAGAAGACTAAGAGAGTGAATCTTAGTGTAAGCTAAGTCAGTGTAATTGTTAGTCACTTGTAGGTTTCAAGTGCAGTTGTAACTCTTACCTGATTAGTGGATTGCCTTCATTCTAAGAAGGAAGAAATCACCTTAACGGGTGGACTGGAGTAGCTTGAGTGATTTATCAAGTGAACCAGGATAAAATCCTTGTGTGCTTTTCTATCTCTTATCTTTAGCACTTAAAGTTCTCGAAAGATTTGTCAAAATCTTTAAGGTGGAAGTTTTATACTGAAAACGTTATTCAAATCCCCCCTTTCTACCGTTTTTCATACCTTCAATTGTATCAGAGCGCAAGTTCTGATTACCACACCTAACAGTGTTCAGTGATCCGGGCCGGTGTGAAAAACAATGGCTGCCACCACCAGTGAAACTCAAAGAGATGGTTACAATGCAAAGCCTCCTATGTTCGACGGTCAAAGGTTCGAATATTGGAAAGATAGACTGGAAAGTTTCTTTCTGGGTTTCGATGCAGATCTCTGGGATATTATTGTGGATGGCTACGAGCGTCCAGTTGATGCAGATGGCAAGAAGATCCCAAGGTCAGAGATGACTGCAGATCAAAAGAAGCTGTACTCACAACATCACAAAGCAAGAGCAATTCTTCTAAGTGCTATTTCCTATGAAGAGTACCAGAAGATTACAGATCGTGAGTTTGCGAAAGGCATTTTCGAATCTCTGAAGATGTCTCATGAAGGAAACAAGAAAGTCAAAGAGTCAAAGGCATTGTCTTTGATCCAAAAGTATGAATCCTTCATCATGGAGCCAAATGAGTCCATTGAAGAAATGTTCTCCAGATTTCAGTTGCTTGTAGCTGGCATACGACCTCTCAACAAGAGCTACACAACAAAAGATCATGTCATAAGGGTCATCAGGTGTCTTCCTGAAAGTTGGATGCCTTTAGTGACTTCAATAGAGCTCACGAGAGACGTTGAGAATATGAGTTTAGAAGAACTCATCAGCATTTTGAAATGCCATGAGCTGAAGCGCTCAGAGATGCAAGATCTGAGGAAAAAGTCCATAGCCTTGAAGTCTAAATCTGAAAAGGCTAAGGTTGAGAAGTCAAAAGCTCTTCAAGCTGAAGAAGAGGAATCTGAAGAAGCATCAGAAGATTCTGATGAAGATGAGCTGACTCTGATCTCCAAGAGACTCAATCGCATCTGGAAGCACAGGCAGAGCAAATACAAAGGCTCTGGAAAGGCAAGAGGAAAGTCTGAATCCTCAGGTCAGAAGAAGTCCTCACTTAAGGAAGTCACATGCTTTGAGTGCAAAGAATCAGGGCACTACAAAAGTGACTGTCCAAATTTGAAGAAGGACAAGAAGCCAAAGAAGCACTTCAAGACAAAGAAGAGTCTAATGGTGACATTTGATGAATCAGAGTCAGAGGATGTTGACTCTGATGGTGAAGTCCAAGGACTCATGGCTATTGTCAAGGACAAGGAAGCAGAGTCAAAGGGAGCTGTTGACTCTGACTCAGAATCAGAAGGAAATCCTAACTCAGACGATGAAAATGAGGTATTCGCTTCTTTCTCTACCTCTGAACTGAAACATGCATTGTCTGATATCATGGATAAGTATAACTCCTTATTGTCTAAGCATAAGAAGCTGAAAAAGAACTTATCTGCTGTTTCCAAGACTCCTTCTGAACATGAGAAAATTATTTCTGATTTTAAAAATGATAATCATGCCTTGATCAATTCTAACTCTGTGCTTAAGAACCAGATTGCTAAGTTAGAAGAAATTGTTGCCTGTGATGCCTCTGATTGTAGAAATGAATCTAAGTATGAAAAGTCTTTTCAAAGATTCCTAGCTAAAAGCGTGGATAGAAGCTTAATGGCTTCAATGATCTATGGCGTAAGCAGAAATGGAATGCATGGCATTGGCTATTCTAAACCAATTAGAAATGAGCCCTCTGTGTCTAAAGCTAAATCCTTGTATGAATGCTTTGTTCCCTCTGGTACCATATTGCCTGATCCTGTACCTGCTAAAGTTGCTAAAAACCCTCTTAAAAAGGGATCCTTCTCTATGACTAAATATCATGCAAATATTCCTTTAAAATATCATGTTGAGACACCCAAGGTGATCAGAACCTCTGGGGTAACTAACAAGAGAGGACCCAGAAAGTGGGTACCTAAGGACAAGATTATCTATGTTGCAGATATCCTTGATAGCTCCACTGAAACACCAATCATGGTATCTGGACAGTGGATGCTCGCATCACATGACGGGAGAAAGGCGTATGTTCCGAGAGCTGAAACTTAAGCCTGGAGGCGAAGTTGGCTTTGGAGGAAATAAAAAGGGTAAAATTGTTGGTACTGGTACTATTTGTGTAGATAGTAGTCCATGCATTGATAATGTGTTATTGGTAGACGGCTTAACACATAACTTATTGTCTATAAGTCAATTAGCTGACAAGGGTTATGATGTTATATTCAATCAAAAGTCCTGCCGGGCTGTAAGTCAAATCGATGGCTCTGTTCTGTTTAACAGCAAGAGGAAGAACAACATTTATAAGATCAGATTATCTGAGTTGGAGGCTCAGAATGTGAAGTGCCTTCTGTCTGTTAATGAAGAGCAGTGGGTATGGCATAGACGGTTAGGGCATGCCAGTATGAGAAAGATTTCTCAGCTGAGCAAGTTAAACCTTGTCAGGGGCTTACCCAATCTGAAGTTCGCCTCAGACACTCTTTGTGAAGCATGTCAGAAAGGCAAATTCACAAAAGTCCCTTTCAAGGCAAAGAATGTTGTCTCAACCTCAAGGCCGTTGGAACTTCTGCATATCGACCTTTTTGGACCAGTGAAAACTGAGTCTATAGGTGGCAAGAGATATGGGATGGTTATCGTTGATGACTATAGCCGCTGGACATGGGTAAAGTTTCTAACCCGCAAGGATGAGTCTCATGCTGTGTTCTCTACCTTCATTGCTCAAGTGCAAAACGAGAAGGCTTGTAGGATTGTGCGTGTCAGAAGTGACCATGGTGGAGAGTTTGAGAATGACAAGTTTGAGAGTCTGTTTGATTCCTATGGAATTGCACATGATTTATCTTGTCCGAGAACTCCTCAACAAAATGGTGTTGTTGAGAGGAAGAACAGAACTCTTCAGGAGATGGCTAGAACCATGCTCCAAGAAACTGGCATGGCTAAGCACTTTTGGGCAGAGGCAGTAAATACAACATGTTACATTCAGAACAGAATCTCTGTGAGACCAATTCTGAATAAGACTCCTTATGAATTGTGGAAGAACATAAAACCCAACATTTCTTATTTTCATCCTTTTGGCTGTGTTTGTTATGTTCTCAATACTAAGGATAGATTGCATAAATTTGATGCTAAGTCTTCTAAATGTCTATTACTCGGTTACTCTGAGAGATCTAAAGGTTTTAGATTTTATAATACTGATGCTAAGACTATTGAAGAATCTATTCATGTTAGATTTGATGATAAGCTTGACTCTGACCAGTCAAAGCTAGTTGAAAAGTTTGCAGATTTAAGCATTAATGTTTCTGACAAAGGCAAAGCTCCAGAGGAAGATGAGCCAGAGGAAGATGAACCAGAGGAAGAAGCTGGTCCCTCTAACTCACAAACTCTGAAGAAGAGCAGAATCACTGCAGCTCACCCTAAGGAATTGATTCTGGGCAACAAAGACGAACCAGTCAGAACCAGATCTGCCTTCAGACCCTCTGAAGAGACCTTGCTCAGTCTGAAAGGATTGGTGTCCTTAATTGAACCCAAGTCCATAGATGAAGCTCTTCAGGACAAGGATTGGATTCTGGCCATGGAAGAAGAATTGAATCAATTCTCCAAGAACGATGTTTGGAGCTTAGTGAAGAAGCCTGAGAGTGTCCATGTTATTGGAACGAAATGGGTATTCAGAAACAAGCTGAATGAGAAAGGAGATGTAGTCAGAAACAAGGCAAGGCTAGTTGCTCAAGGCTACAGCCAGCAGGAAGGAATAGACAACACTGAAACATTTGCTCCAGTAGCAAGACTGGAGGCAATCAGACTGTTGATCTCTTTCTCAGTAAATCACAACATAGTTCTACATCAGATGGACGTGAAGAGTGCCTTCCTAAATGGTTATATCTCAGAGGAAGTCTATGTTCATCAACCCCCAGGTTTTGAAGATGAGAAGAAACCAGACCATGTGTTCAAATTGAAGAAATCACTCTACGGTCTGAAGCAAGCTCCCAGAGCATGGTATGAGAGACTTAGCTCATTCCTTCTGGAGAATGAGTTTGTAAGGGGTAAAGTAGATACAACTCTTTTTTGCAAGACTTATAAAGATGATATCTTAATTGTGCAAATTTATGTTGATGATATTATATTTGGTTCTGCTAATCAATCTCTATGCAAAGAATTTTCTGAGATGATGCAGACTGAATTTGAGATGAGTATGATGGGAGAATTAAAGTACTTTCTGGGAATCCAAGTTGATCATACACCAGAAGGAACATATATCCATCAGAGCAAGTACACTAAAGAACTTCTGAAGAAGTTCAATATGCTGGAATCTACAGTGGCCAAGACTCCAATGCATCCTACATGCATTCTGGAGAAAGAAGATAAAAGTGGTAAAGTATGTCAGAAGCTCTATCGTGGCATGATAGGTTCACTTCTATACTTAACTGCATCTAGGCCAGACATACTATTTAGTGTTCATTTATGTGCTCGTTTCCAATCAGATCCAAGGGAAACCCACTTAACTGCTGTTAAGAGGATCCTAAGGTATCTGAAAGGCACCACTAACCTTGGCTTGATGTATAAGAAAACATCAGAGTATAAGCTTTCAGGTTACTGTGATGCTGATTATGCTGGAGATAGAACAGAGAGAAAAAGTACTTCTGGAAATTGTCAATTTCTGGGAAGCAATCTAGTCTCATGGGCAAGCAAGAGGCAATCAACCATTGCACTATCAACTGCAGAGGCAGAATATATCTCAGCAGCAATATGCAGCACTCAGATGCTCTGGATGAAACATCAGCTGGAGGATTATCAGATCCTTGAGAGCAATATCCCAATCTATTGTGATAACACTGCTGCAATCTCATTGAGTAAGAATCCTATCTTGCATTCAAGGGCAAAGCACATTGAGGTAAAGTATCACTTTATTAGATATTATGTACAGAAGGGCGTACTTCTTCTGAAGTTTGTTGATACTGACCATCAATGGGCAGATATCTTTACAAAGCCCTTAGTAGAGGATAGATTTAATTTTATTCTGAAAAATCTAAACATGGACTTTTGTCCAGAGTGAAGATGGATCAGAACCTCTAACTATGATACTTCTTGATCAGAAGATGTCTAGTCCAGAAGGTAACTCAATCAGAGTGTGTGTACCCACTGGTACTGACTCTGAAGCTGAGACAGCAACACGTGTGTCAGTATTTCTGATGCATAGTTCCTTGTGCCTGTGTGACAGTCTGTTATGATTGCGTGTAGATGTGCTTCTCTCCTGTGTGTGATTTGTGTATTTACTGTTACTATCTATCTTTAATTTTCAACCGTTGATCTTAAAGTGCTTTTTGAATCAACAACGGTTATTTGTTAAAACCCACTATACACACACGATCTCGTTCACTTCCGGTTTTTACTCTCTCTCTCTGCTTTTCACAACCGCTTATCCTCGATTTCTCTCTCGATCTCTCTTCATCTTTCAACCTTCATCTTCTACCTTAAACCTTCAACCGCTTCAAAAATGGTGAGTCAAACCAGAAGAACTACTGCAGATGCAACCCAGTTCCCTCACATGGTAGTTGGTCTAGCAACGGGTCAAAGGGGCCCTGAGAATCCGACACCAGATCAAGGTCAAGCTCAAGAGCAGATTCTTCCAATTGCAGAACGGGGCTGTGCCGTTCACTGCGTATTTGCTCCTGAGGAACTTCAAGTCCTGGCTGAATGGAGATTCGACCTCGACAACCTGGCTGCAAATGGGTATGATCTTCGTCCCGAAGTCCAAGCTCAAGGTTGGGGAAATTACTTCAACAGACTTCGAGGACCGGTGTATGATAAACTAATCAAGGAATTCTGGAAGCACGCCGACTGCGATGATACTCAGGTGGTATCTTACATCCTTGGAAGAAAGATCATCATCACAGAGAAGTCCTTCGTGAATTTACTGGGTGCAGACACTGCTTTTGGGTATCGTTTCCAACTCACGGAATCGAAGCTGAAACCCAGCACCAAGGATACAATCAACCAGGCCCTGTACACCACTTACAAACCGGGCAAGACGAATTACAAGGTGATGGACCTTCATCCCAAGCTCAGGATCTGGCACAAAATTTTGCTCCACTGCATTAACCAGAGACCAAAGGGCAGTTCTCCAGACTACATCAACTTCAACCAGAAGGTGATGTTGTTCTTCATCCAAGACCAGAAGAAGATCTGCCTTCCCTACTTCCTGTTCTCCTACTTGAAGGAATGTATCCGGAAGTCTCGTACCACTGCCTCCATCAAGTCAACGATCAAGTACATTCCCTTCGGGAGACTCTTGTCTGATCTCTTCATTGAGAGTGGCCTCGTTCAAGATCTGATAAATGCTGGATGCACAGAGGATCTGACCACCATTGTCAGTGATGTCTTCACGGCAAACTCTCTAAAGAAGATGGGCCTAATCAAGAAGAAGATTGCTCCTGCCCATGAAGACACATCTTCTGAGATCAGAAGCAGAAGGATGCCTCTGAATGACTACCCTCTGTGGACTCAGGCAGACAATCCTGACGCCATTAGGTGCTATGTTGAAGACCTAAGGGCTCAAGGATTCGAGATTGATCTCGATGACTTCTTCAGCAGACTGCCGCCAGCTCCAGAGTTTCCTTCTCCTCCCAAGAAGAAAGTTCAGAGGAAGATGGTCCTAGAAGAATCCTCTGAGGAATCAGATGTCCCTCTGATCAAAAAGAAGAAGGCTAGTCAATCCAAGAGGAAGCAAGATGAAACCAGCAAGCCTGATGATGATGATGATGGTGATAATGAGGATGGTCCTCCTAAGAAGAAGAAGAAGCAGGTCAGAATCGTGGTGAAGCCTACTCGGGTGGAACCAGCTGCTGAAGTGATCAGAAGGACTGAACCTCCTGCCAGAGTGACAAGATCATCAGCACTTTCAAGTAAGTCTGCAATTGCTTCTGATGATGATTTGAATTTATTTGATGCACTCCCCATATCTGCCATGCTCAAACACTCTTCAAATCCCCTCACTCCTATTCCTGAATCCCAACCAGCTGCACAAACCACCTCTCCACCACATTCCCCAAGGTCTTCATTCTTTCAACCTTCCCCTACTGAAGCACCTCTCTGGAATTTGCTCCAGAACCAACCCTCTAGGTCAGAAGAACCAACCTCTCCCATTACCATTCCATACAACCCATTGACTTCTGAACCCATCATTCATGAACAACCAGAGCCTACCCAAACAGAACCTGGACCCAGAACCTCTGATCACTCTGTCCCAAGAGCATCAGATCGTCTGGCTCCCAGAACTACTGATACAGACTCTTCCACAGCCTATACACCTGTATCCTTCCCAACCCATGTTGCTGACTCTTCTCCCTCCAATAACTCTGAATCCATTCGAAAATTCATGGAGGTCAGAAAAGAAAAGGTGTCTACCTTAGAAGAGTATTATCTCACTTGTCCAAGCCCTAGGAGATATCCTGGCCCTAGACCTGAACGTCTAGTTGACCCAGATGAACCTATCTTGGCCAATCCTTTACAAGAGGCAGACCCTTTGGCTCAACAAGCTCACCCTGCCCCTGACCAACAAGAGCCTATTCAACCAGAACCTGAACCAGAACAATCTGTGTCTAACCAATCCTCGGTTAGATCCCCTCATCCTCTGGTTGAAACTTCAGAACCTCACCTTGGAACCTCTGAACCCAATGCTCAAATGTTTAACATTGGTTCTCCACAAGGTGCCTCTGAAGCCCACAACAGCAATCACCCAGCCTCTCCTGAAACCAACCTCTCCATAATTCCTTATACTCCCCTCCGACCCACATCTCTCTCTGAGTGCATCAATATTTTCTATCATGAAGCCTCCTTGAGGCTACGCAATGTGCACGGTCAGACTGACCTAAGTGAGAATGCTGAACGTGTGGCTGATGAGTGGAACACTCTGGGCACTTGGCTAGTGGCTCAAGTTCCAATTATGATGCAGCTCCTGCATGCAGAGGGAAGTCAGAGGATTGAGGCTGCAAAGCAAAGGTTTGCTCGAAGGGTGGCTCTTCATGAACAAGAACAGAGGAATAAGCTTCTTGAAGCTATTGAAGAAGCCCAGAGAAAGAAAGCTCAAGCAGAAGAAGCTGCACGTCTGGCAGCTGCTCAAGCTGAACAAGCCAGATTAGAGGCAGAACGACTTGAAGCTGAGGCTGAAGCTCTTAGATGCCAAGCACTTGCACCAGTAGTGTTTACTCCTGCTGCTTCTGCTTCCATTCCAGATCCTCAAGCTGCTCAGAATGTTCCTTCCGGTTCTACTCAGTCAAGCTCATCCAGACTCGACATCATGGAACAGCGTCTTGACATTCATGAATCCATGCTAATTGAAATGAAGCACATGATGATGGAACTTCTGCGTCGAGCTGATAAACCATAGTTTTAGGATCTCTTCGTTTTTCTTTTTTCTTTAACGTTGTTTTATTTTTGTTAACTTCTGTTTCTTTTTATTTATTTATTCTACTTTGTTCGTTTGTGATTATCTATGCATATCTATATATATTTGTGTCACATATGTTTGCAACAATCTTTTTATTCATAATATCTTTATGTTTACATCATACATTCTTTCCCTAAAGTCTAGAATGGAGGATCTCTCCTCATTCTTCTGCACTCCTGGCGCTGCTCTGACCTATCCTTCTCCAGACGCTCCAGTACATGCTGGATGTTGTTGAGCCTGTTCTTTAGCTCATCCCTCTCCAGAATCTCTTCTGCAGTCTTGAGCTTCTCTTCCAAACTCTCTTTTTCTTCCAGCAGCTTGAGTTCAAGCCGGCTGAGTTCTTGCACCTCCTCAACGAAGGCAAGAAATTCCCTCAGGTCTCTCTCCAACTCTGGACGCAGGTCCTCCTCCAGCAGTGTCCGTGTTAGCTCCGAGATGGTTGTTGTACCCTCTGGATGCCTGATGTTAAGGATCAAGTCCTCCTCGAAGGCCTTCTTCCTCAGCTCTTCTAGTGCTACGATGTATGATGCCATTTTTTTTCTTCCTGAAAATTGTTCGAGGTGTGAAGCTTACCTTTCTCTCCAACGCTTTATATAGGCTTCACTTTCTCTCTGCAAGTTAATGCTCCTACAGTTTCTCGAGGTTAAGTTCTTGGTAACTGACCCTTCTCTTTACTCCCTTGACCGGTAGTAAACGTTCCTCTCTTGCATTAACTCTTCTATTTATTTCGCCTAACTCTGATTCTTGCATCGTTTTCATTTTCTTTAAACTTAGACCTTCTCTAAGGGGGAGTACCTTGTACTTCAAGCTAAGTTTTTCACACCCCAAGTTTTTTGCTTATGACAAAAAGGGGGAGTAAACCCAGTTTTTGATGTGTAAGATGTGTTAGTGTGATTTATTTTTTCTTTTGGAGAATTTAAGAGTTCCACCTTCATGACCATAGATGTGTCACTGGGCAAATACAAGGAATACATTTCACTTCTTATGAAGTGATTCTAGTTGACTCTGATACCCAAGACTCTGATACCTTGTCCGTGACTCTGATTACTTATGCGCTCTGATTACTCGATTTTCATCTATGTCATAAGTTTTTCACTCTGAACTCTTATATCATTTAGCTCAGAATCTAGACTTTACTAACGTTTTCATCAAGTATTAGATTCAGGGGGAGCTAAGCTCAGAATCAAGCAGTGACTTGAATTCAGAATGAGCAAGATAAACTATTCACATCAGGATAAGTCTTATTCTATATCTCTAAACTCTGAGTGAATTCAGTTTAATGTTTAAGAATTGTTCATCAAAAATCTTAGTTTTGTCATCATCAAAAAGGGGGAGATTGTAAGATCAAGTTTTGATCTAGTAGTACAACTCTATGTTTTGATGATTACAAGTTAACCTTTTGATATGAACAATTGTGGTACTCTAACGTGTTTTTCTGAGTGTGCTATTTACAGGCTCTGACCTCAACTCAATCTCACACAAATCAGAAGCACTGTGTATAAAGAGCAACCCAAGCAACGCTTTCGCATTCACCATGTTCAGTGGAAAAACTTCAGAAGTTCTGAAGGTATACAAACTCTGATGTGGACTCAGTCACTAGAAGCTCTGAAGATCCAGAAAGTCTGATAACCAAGAAACACTGAAGGCTCAGATATTCTGATGGTGTAGAAGACTCTGAAGATCCAGAAGCTGATTAGTGAAATTCTGTTGTCCAGAAGCAAGATACTCTGAAGACCATGTTCTTCCCTCTGAGTTCAGAATCAGAAGAAACAATGGTCAGAGGATCTGGGCTTTCCCTCTGACTCTGATCAACCGGCTTCACAAGTTCCAATATGAAGTATTCCCCTGATCAGAAGTCTCCTAGGTTTAAAGGTCAAGTCGCTATCCAAGTACAAAAGCAACTATACCTTCCTGACGACCTACCTAACAGTCTCAGACACAGCAGAAGCTGGATTTTCCAGAACTGCCCTCCAACGGTAGCATTTCCCATGCAACGCTCAACCCTAATCCTTGGAGTATATAAAGAGGCTGAAGACTGAAAGAAGCGGCTAGAAGCATTCACATACGCGCAAGACAAACTTAAATTCTTCTAAGCTTTCTTTCATCTGAAATTCATTGAGTTTACTATTAGCTTTTTAGAAGCAAATCTCTTGTAAACAATTCTTTGATAAACAGTTTGTTTAGTTCCTTTAGGAGATCAAGGTTGATCGGATCCTAGAGAAGACTAAGAGAGTGAATCTTAGTGTGAGCTAAGTCAGTGTAATTGTTAGTCACTTGTAGGTTTCAAGTGCAGTTGTAACTCTTACCTGATTAGTGGATTGCCTTCATTCTAAGAAGGAAGAAATCACCTTAACGGGTGGACTGGAGTAGCTTGAGTGATTTATCAAGTGAACCAGGATAAAATCCTTGTGTGCTTTTCTATCTCTTATCTTTAGCACTTAAAGTTCTCGAAAGATTTGTCAAAATCTTTAAGGTGGAAGTTTTATACTGAAAACGTTATTCAAACCCCCCCTTTCTACCGTTTTTCATACCTTCACACAATTATATAAGTAAAACTTTGATGATTTATATAGGAAAAATAAGAAAACTATGCACTTTTATACACCGACACCATAACCCTAGCATAAACCCAACCATCCAAATCCTACAAGCAACAATTTTTTTTTTTTCAAAAACTCAGTTACAAAATACAACCGAGAATAATATTCAGAAGTCCTACGAGCATCAGCCACAACTTTTAAGTCCTTCAAGTAACACTAGACCAGTATCACGCAGATCGATGAAACAATGATGACCCTATTTTAGTAGTGTTTTTAGGGTCATTTCTTTGTGAGTTTTGAGTCTTTTCTCTTTGTCTCATGTAGTGTTTCATGCATTCTCATGCATTTTTATTTTTATTTGAGTCTTTGTTTAGTTTTGGTAATTATGTAGTTTTATAAGGGTCTTTCTTTCATTTTAAGTAAGTTTAGGGGTTGCATGTGTTTTCTACTTAATTGTGAGGACTATTATGCTTTTAATCCTTTGAACTTCTTGATATTTTTCCTTGGCTTGTTCTCTAAGTGTTTCAGCTGATAACTCATGAAGAGGGAATGCCAAAAGCATGGAGTATTGATGGAAGCATTCAAATGGGAGTTACAAAGAAGATTTAAAGCCATTTCAGCGAGCAGCTAGCGCTCAAGCGCTCATAGCTTTGGAGCTGCTGATTTTGGCAGCGCGCCTGAGCGCCCCAGGGCAGCGCTTGAGCGCCCTAGCTCGACCATTTTGCCTATAAATAAGGCTTTTTTTTCATTTTATTCAGAACTTCTGATCATTTCCTTAGAATTTTACCAAGTTTAGATGCTGAGGAAGAGCTTTGGGGCTTGTGGGAAGCTTCCACCTTTTAATTTCTCAGATTTCTTTACATTTCATTGTATGGATTTCCTAGCCATTAGTGACTAGTTTACTTTTTGCTTTGGGTTTAAGTGATTTCATGAAACTCTAGTTGTTAATTCTTATTCCTATGCTTTTGTTCTTGATTTAGCCTTGTATTTCAATTCTATATTGCATGATTAGCTTGAGTGCACACTTGCTATAGGCTAGACTATAATCATATCAGAAGATTGTTGTGGTTTAGGGACTTGAATTGAAATTGATCCTTCTATGCTTGCTACTACGAATAGAGTAAGGGATGAGTTTTGTAGGCCTCAATTTGCATGCTCTAAACCTCAAATGAATGATTAAGTACACAAGGAATTGGACTTAACTTATGTGAGGAATCAATAAGTAATCATATAGGCTAGAGCAACAAGGTAAAAATCAAGGTTTCACATGCATAGGATAGGTGGACTAGAGTGGATTGGATGATCAACAACCCAAAGCATTTCCATCAATTGATATTTTCAACTTATTTACTTTTGTTTATTTTGCAAACTCTTTGTCACAATCAACCAAACTCAATTATGGAATTTTCATGCTTTCAAAACTCACAAGCTTCAAGCTTAAACCATAATTCTCACTTACAATCCTTGTGGTTCGATAATTTAAAACAGGGTAATTCTGTACACTTGCAGAGGAACCAACACACAACAAGACTCTACTAAATTCTACTTCACATAGAATCCCAATCATTTTCATGCAATGTATTATCTCTATTGATAAATGGTCCTATACCTAACTAAAGGGAGGGAGGGAGAGCTCTGATGTGTTGGTCGCAGACTAAGAGAGAACAACTTTGAGAGGACCGGTGTGGCGAGGGGAAGCGCAAAGACCTCAAACAAAAACTAAAGAGTGACAAAAGACACAAGAGTGAGAGCGCGACAACATACTAAATGGCTTGAACAAAGGGGAAGGAGCAGCTCATGCGACGACAGACAATAGGCGGCCAGGGACGACAATCGGAGGAGGTGGAGGGCGCGATCACACGACGAGGAGAGAGAGAGAGAGAGAGAGAGAGAGAGAGGGTCTTAGTGTAAATAAGAATATTGTCGCGATGTTAGGTCAACCATATTCATTCATATTTAGTACTCCCTCCGTTCCAAAATATAGGTTGTTTTAGGTTGTGCATATTGTTTAAGAGCTCATTAATTGATAATTTTTTTGATTAAAATACCCTTATTTAAAGTTGTGTTATGTTAAGGAGAGAGAAATGTTATTATTGGTTAAGTGGATAGTGAGAGTTGTGACAGATGAAAATTGAAGGTGGTAATTAAGAGATATAATATTAAATGAGGGTATACGAGGAAGAAAGAGAGAAAAAATGCATTGGTTTTGCAAAACAACTTATATTTTGGAATATAGTACAAATTCTTAAACAACTTACATTTTGGAACGGATGGAGTATTCACCAATCTGACACAAACATTTTATTTCAATATAGCGTTAGCCTCTTCAACGCTATGTTTGAGATGTAGGATTTATAATAGGACCTTTTTTTTTTGTAGTGTATGCATATGATAATAATCATTCCTAAATCAAGGTCATATCTTCTATTATCAAATAATATATGTTTGATTCCTTCCAGGGACACCCCGCAATATTATCTTCAAACTCTAATCCTTATTTTTAGTTCAGCCATGCTAACTTAACCGTCAAAATATTTTACAGGAACCCATTTTCAGTGTCTAGATGATCACTGCAGGATATGAAAAAAACGGAATCCTCCCACAAAGAAATGATCTAACAAAGCATCATTTCAACGTAACATAGTCATACGTTCTCATTCCATGAGATAATCTCCTACCCCAACAACTACCTTAAAGGATGTAAATATAAAAACGGGTGCTATCAAACACACACTTTTCCTCTATTATAATACCCTATATATTCAAAAACGGGTTCTTGAATAGACCGATTGGGCTAATTATATTCTATTCTACCGTCACCAATGAAAGTAAGTCAAAATTGTCTTCACGAATAATCAATAGTATATGCTGCAAATTATGTTCCTATTTACCAGGAAGATAGGTGCTGCAAATTGTGAAGCAACAATACGTTTCTTCCATGCTGAATTATTGGAATGAAAAGTGACAAACTTTTTAGAAAATTTTAAATATTTTTTGGATGTAATTTTGTACTTGATAACTTCATTCAAACACAGCCTGTTGAATAAAGACAAAACAAAATGCCTTTGTCTATATTGGATAATTGGCAAGTGGAAATGTCAAATAATGTCAACTATCTATTTCGTTCATTTAATATTTTGGTGTCGCCGGCAGTTGGATTTTCACGCTGAGCAGACTGGCTTTGGTCCCCGACTCCCCGCTCAATTGGGATTAAGTTGCAGTCGGCAATAATTGAGTTTTATTTTAAATAATAGTGAAGAATATGAATATAATCACTCTCTTACGGTTGGATGGATATGCATGACCAAAGCAAACCGTCATTTAAAGCTTTTAGCTCATTTAAATCAGACCCCATAGCTATTTGGACCCCTTAATAAAAATAAAAACAAAATTCCTCACCCCCATCTCACATTCTCTTTCCTTTCTCTTTATCTCCTTCCTCTTTCTTCCACCCACCACCACCACCACCCACACCCACTGCCGCCCCCACCACCGCCACCACCACCACCGCTGTCACTACCACCATCACCACCATAACCTCCATCTTCTGTCGTTTTTGAAAATTTCCAACTATAGGGAATTGTTTCTGTCATTTTTTATTTTTTTCTGCAAATAAACGCACTTTAGAAGTGCGTTACGCACACACTTTAAAAGTGTGTCACTCACGCACTTTTAACGCACTTTAAAAGTGCTTTGTTAACACACTTTTAAAGTGCGAAGTAAACGCATTTTTAAAGGGCGAATTGCTGCAAATTTGTACATAACTGATATCAGATGATTTTTAAAAATTATGAGACTTCACAGTAAATCAAGATAGAATATTAGGAGATTTTTGGTGGAATAATTTTTTTTTGAAATTCAAAATAAAATAACATATGAAGAAATTTGGCTAAATTACATAAATCTTAGGACCTTCAAAGAAGGTGCTAAGGTACGGTCGCTTGATTTTCTCTTCAACTTTTTAGTTGGTCGACTTCGCATTCGAGACAAAAAATTGTCCAATTTTCCAAATCGCACCGCTCGTGATTGTAAAGCGACTACGTGTAGGAATTTTGAGATTCTATTTGAGCTCAGAATGATCCTATTACCTTTATCAAGAAGTGTCAGTCCCAAATTCCTTCCATATATTAAACAGAATAAAAAAGAGAAATCTGTGCGTTCTGCTCACACTGTGCGACCAAAACGCACTTACAAAGTGCGTTCTGCTCGCACTTTGAAAGTGCGTGATGGACGCACTTACAAAGTGGGTTTTGGTCGCACATTCAAAGTGCGAGCGAAAAAAAATTATAAATTAAGGATTTTTTCGAATTTTACGAATTTAATAGGGTCTAAATAACTGTCGGGGTTGAATAACAGTTCCCTTAAATCTTATAGATATCTTCGTGAAAGAGGTCAAATTGCCTTAAGGTTTGTATTATATATTTATAGAAAAAAATTGTATTTCACAATATAGCAAAGAATGGATGCTCAACGGATCCGGAGGAAACATTATGGGTATTTAATATGTTCACATGCAGCGGCCGCAAAAATTTCACAAGGGGTGATCAAGATTTAAATGAAGGTCATTTATAAAAAAAAATTAAGTAATTTTTCTCACAGAGCATGTGCAAAAACTCATATATAAGAGTAAATTTTTTATGAGCAGAAGAACTATATAACTAGGTTGAGTACAGGAGATACTAACCAATTCATTAACAATCTGACAAGAACAAAATATGAGAATCAATAAAAAAACATTAGCTGCGTGCCCTCTCAAAAAGTAGTAAAAAAGGTAGCCCATTATAAGGTCATATAGCTGATAATCGAGTGAAGAACCACAAAATATCTCTTGCACACCAAAAAATTACAAGAACGAAAGTCCCTCTATCTTCTAGATGAAGATGAAACCTGAAAAGTATGAGCAAATTTTAAAGGGTTAAAGGTCATATTAGTCCCTGTGTTTGTAAAAGTGTTTGATTTTGGTCCTTTAGAAAAAAATGACGTTTAGTGACGGTTTTTTTACAATTACTGGCGGTTTATAATACAATTACTGGCGGTTTTTTGACCGAGGGACCAAAATCAAACGCTTTTACAAATACAGGCATTAATATGACCTTTACACTTGTCAAACATATAATAAGATCTAGCATATATACCTTCACACTTGAGGGCATATATTTAAATTGTCACATATAATAAGATCTAGCATATATACTTAAAAAATTTGCTCTATAAAAAATCAAACGCTTTTACAAATACAGGGACTAATATGACCTAATAAGATCTAATATTCATACTTAAATTGTCAAACATATAATAAGATCTAATATTCATACTTAAATTGTCAAACATATAATAAGATCTAGCATATATACCTTCACACTTGAAGACTGAAGTTGTGCTCGTCGTTGTTTCATAGAGCAAAAATTATCGATTATCATAATATGTGGTATATTTTTCGGCAGTTTCCTTTTCAATATAAACAATCATGTAATCAGTGAGAAAATCATCTTCCATCTTGTTACACAACCTTGTTTTGTAATTTTCATAGCTGAAAAAACATGATCAGTGGTTGTTGTTGATACAGGAAGTATCAAAACAAGTCGTGTCAATCTAGCAAGTAAAGGATAGACAATTGATTTTCCAATCTCAACTAACTTTTGACACAATTCACCAATGGTGGACAAATTCTAGCAGTTGACATCTTTTAGCACATCAAAATCATAATGTTGCAATTCATATTTTAATTGAAAATATTTTCTTGGTCAGAAAAATATGTACGAAGAGTAAAATTTCTCAACAATATTGCAGATATGCCCAACATTGAATAACTTAAATGGATCTTTAGGATATAAAATTTTGCTCAATTTAAGAAGCTTAGTTTCTTGCACACTAAACCTGCTATTCAATTCCTTCAACAGATGATCTATGACAGTATTAAATACATCAACACAGTAATGATGCTCTACTGTCACGATATTCTTTTGATGACGAGATCAAATTATATTAGATAAGAAAGAGCTCATATTAGGAACTTCAATAAATTCAATATCACAAAATGATCCAACATTTTCTAGAACAGCATCACAACCAAAATCTCTTAACTTTTGAATTAACAATTTTGTGCTAGAAACTAAACAAGTAACATTCAAAATGTCTTGAGACTTTCGCTGCAAAGCTTGACAAAGTTTGTCAGTGATTCCCTTAAGTTCTTTCATCAAATTATGTAAAATGAAAAAAAAAAAATTCAAATGATATCAATATTTTTAAAGCATAAGGGGTATCACCTCGTTGAGAATCATTAGATTCTTTAATGGCCAAGTTTTCAAGAACTGAGGTAGTTGCATGAGACATTTTTTAACACCGATACTATTTTAAAATCCTCAAGACTCAATTACAGTATAACATATGATTTTATCGTATCCCTAGGGAATTAGTAATACTGCCGTTCAATAATTTTAGTAACTTAAGGAATGAGGTTTCTCAAGATTTTGAGTTGATATTTGAAACAAATAAAAATGAAAACAAAGAAAACAATAATAGAAAACAACAATGCAAGTGCCAATTGTTGTGTTGAGTAAGAGTCAATGAAACTATCCATACTTATAATAACTCATCTCTAACTACTTTCCCTCTTCAAACTACTCAATGTGAGACTTTGATAAATATCTAGCCACTTTGACACAACGTATCCCTTTATCCAATGTTTTCTATTTGTTCACTTTGTCATCAATTTTAACTTCGTTGAATATTTTCCCTCCATTCGTTAGTTTGGATACAAACTCATTCAATTCATTTACCTTCATCTGCCATCTAAAAACTTGTTTCCAAAAAACATCTACAATTTTCTTGGAGAAATTTCTTTCAATACAATCACTTTAATTTGTAGAGCGAGTGCCAATTAATTTGTGCTCATCAATGTCGTGTTTTGGATCGTACTCCACTCTGAATCTTTTAGGCTTAATTACAACTTTGGTCCCCGACGTTTACCAATGCCACGATTTTGGTCCCTCACCTAATTTAATTACATGGATGGTCCCCGACGTTGTAGGTCGTGTGCAACGTTAGTCCTACCGTTTATTTCTTAATGGAGGAGGCTTACGTGGACGTCTAGTTGGAGAGAAAAAGGAGATCTGAGGAGAAAGGGAAGCACGTGAGTATCACGTGAACTCACGTGAACCTTATATGAACTCATTATACCCAAATCTGAAACCCTAGGGATCTAAATCGCGTTACCTTCTTCGTTCCAGGGAGGTCAGTGGTTTGGGTATAATGGGTTCAGATAAGGGTCACGTGATACTCACGTGCTTCTCTCTCTCCTCATACCTCCTTTCTCTCTCCAACTGGACGTCCACGTAAACCTCCTCCATTAAGAAATAAACGGTAGGACTAACGTTGCACACGGCCTACAACGTCGGGGACTATCCATGTAATTAAATTATGTGGGGGACCAAAATCGTGGCATTGGTAAACGTCGGGGACTAAAGTTGCAATTAAGCCAATCTTTTATCTTTCTGAGCTCTTCTTCTAAAGCATTGTGAAGACCCCGTCTTACCGACTATTCTTCGATTTTGCACTTCCATAAGGGGAAGTTCTTCCTCCCCTCAAACAAAGGAACATCCAACTACAAAGTAAAGTAGTCATAGCACGTCTCTAAAAAAAATAAGATCAGAATTGACCTTGTGCGGCCCAACACTACTTCTCTTTCCTTCCTTGATCTTTACTGTCACACCCCGATTTCGGTGGCGTCACTTTAGTAACCAAAAGTAAACTTAATGCGGAAAAACGTAAATATTTTTTTTTTTGATAATAACTAAGACAAGACTGAATTAAATAAAACCCCAAATGCGAAAGGCAACAGAACTAATATACAATATATATAGCATCCCCCGCTGTAAATAGCGACCTCGTCACGAGTAACCTCCAATGACGGAAAGTAGAAAAGTGTAACGCCCGTAGGCAAAATGTACAATCCCAAAATGTTAGGTCAAGTGTCAGCAACACAAGCCCTCAAAAATAAGAATAAGTCAGAGCTAGGACATTAACACCCAACCTTAATAGACTCTAATCACCCATCCCCCATACTTCCATCATCGACTCCCATCTAGTCATGCATGAAGTCTGGGTCCACGTCGAAGGCTCAATAGTAGTCATTTTGCTCCGGGTCTTCCCCGAACGACGAGGAATCACGGAAGAATCCACCAACGACATCTGACAAAAAGGGCATACATAGCCCCCCAAACACAGGTAGCACGTGCAAGGGTCAACTTACGGAATATAGGATAGAGAATACAAGACACCAGATAAAGTATAAGGGGTATATATATATATATGTTGTCTATATACATATAAGTTCTGCATTGTCTACCCTAAGGTTTAAACATAGCATGTTATCAAATCTCTAGTACAATTCAATCATCAAAGCACATACGATATTTATCAACATCTACTCATCCAAATCCCCAACGAATATAATTAGAGTGCATGATATGTCAATGCAACGTCAATCTCGACGATTCCGGAAAGAGTAGGCTGGGCACGTTTGAGTCGGTCCTAACACTGGCATTGTGTCGACCATAACCCCCGAGTGTCACTTACAACCTTGACATAGCCGGATCAGTCCTAACCCTGCGGGTCGACTTTTCCCTCCGCTATGCCCGACAATCAACAGGTCGATCCTAACCTCACGGTCGATCATATCCCCCGTCGATGTCCGAATTACCCGAAGGTATAAACTGTACCCGAAGGCATAAACTGTACCCGAAGGCATAAACTGTACCCGAAGGCATAAACTGTACCCGAAGGCATAAACTTAACTCATGATGATTCCTCGAATCATCCGACTCATCTCCATCCGATGGTCAAAAACTGCTCAGCGAGCAAAGAGTATCGACATACTCGAAAACTATCAGTCTCCCGGCTTATCCCTCGGATAGCCCAACGACATAACTGCTCCCACAGCACAAGAGTATCAACATACTCAAAACTTCTCAACTTTCTCAACACTTGGATCCGACGACACTTCTCGTTTTCCAAAACTAAGATCTTCATCCTAAGCTTCCTTTCGAGTTTATTATCATTATTTGAAGGTTTTAGAGGTTGTTTAATGTCTTATGAGTTTTCTTTACAAAATGAGATCCTTTTAATCTTATCGCGAATCTTATAAGTTCCCGGGATCTCCAAATCCCAAATGACTCCAGAGAATGTCTCGATCCATAAACACCATAACAAGGCCCGAATCTCATTCGCCCTATCAAACTTTCTCAAAACTCTCAAAATAAAATCGGCATGACCTGCCCGCTATTCTCACTACTCGGAAACTCAGATTTCATTGCAAATGCATAATTAACTCAGCACAAACAACCAACATGTCAAATCAACATATTATGCAATAACCACATAGCACTTAGCATATAAAGCATGCATCACACATCCTAAATTACCCACATAGCACTTAACATGAAATTCACTCTCAAAAACATTCAGTAGATGAATCATCTACATTGTCAGCCGAAGCCTCAGAAAACTTTTCCCAATCAAAACACAAACAAGAGCATAAACAGTAAATCAATGTCGAAAGCATCGACACCTAAAGCATTAGCTAGTAAGGTAAGTTGCCCTTACCTCTAGTTATTCCAGCGTTCTCCTCAAACGTTCCTTCACAATGAGCTCCTTGATCTTCAGGAAATTCTTCAAAAGAACCTTTAAAGTAAAACCACAGAATTCTATCAAAATCTATCGGAAACTAAGCTATCAATGCTCACTAAGGTTACACGAAGTAGTTCATACTCCGAGGTACGATAATCTAGCGCGAAAGGACAAGTTTTCGGAAAAGGAATTTTCCTCCTCCTCCTCTATAGGGCTCGGCCACTTTTCACAATTGTGGGGCTCGATTTTTCTTCGATCAAACTTGGTTCCTATGCTTTCATTAGCCGTAACTAAGGGTATTCTGAACTCGGAAAAATTATCGGATCAAAAACTGTCGCAGGGGTATTTTGGTCATGATTTTTAACTTAGAAATTTCAAAACTGAAATCCCAAAAACCAAATTTTGCAGGGACGTTACTAACGACGTTTATGACAACTAATCCTACTAACACTAAGCTAAGGCGATAGTTTTTAGCCTAAAGGTTGAAGCTTTACCTCAAAAACTCCAAAAATGGGTATTTAAGGCTAAAATTGATTCCGGCGGAATTCCGGCGACATAACAGAAAATCTAATCCGGCAGAAGTGATCTTGGGCACATATAGAAGAGGTTTAGAATCAGAAATGAAAGATTCAGGATAGTTTTGCAAAAACCCATAAACTATCAGCTCAGAAAAGTCTACAGAAAAGCTATGGAAAAAGCGATCAGAGGTAAGGATTAGCGACTATACCTCGAAACCTTGAAGCAGCAACTAACGGATCAACGATCAAGCAAGAAATGAAGAAAATTATTCTTCCTTCTTCCTTGGATGAACTCGCGGCCTTGAGGAGAGAAAATGGAGGAGTTTTGTGTTTTTTTCTCACTTGTTTGCTATATATAGAAGATGGAAATTCGCGGGAAAATGAAAGTTTCGCGAATCTGATTTTTCCGGCGTCATTCTCCGTGAATTCTAGGATATGTTTCGGCGAAAGAATTCCAAAACTAAAAAGATGTCTCCTTGTATTTTTGGCAACTAATGCATAGTCGGTATAAAACTATTTTACCCGATAAGTTGCTTTTTGCATCGAATGTCAGAATGGAAAACTTCCTTCTGAAGAAAGATTGAAATCATCAAGAGAAATGGGTGTACGCGAGTGGAATATTCATTTGAAGCTCTGAATAGAAAAAGTCTTCATTGTCAAGAATTTCTAGGGTTTTGAAATACCAGGGTTTCGGTTTCGGCAAACTTCCGATGATTGGAATCGGACGTTCGTAGATCCTAGAGTTTCGCCTCGAAACGATTGTGATATATGGAAAAAGAGAAGTTCTAACATTTCTCTGAAGATTTTTGGAATTAACTTCCATCGTGCCTATAAATGAAAATTAGCTATATATTAGGGTTTCTGACCTAGGTTTAAGCGTATAACGATCGTGCTATAACTTTTATCGACTTCGATACGATCCTTTGACTTTTCCTGAACTTTCTCCTTCATAAATTTATTTCATTTGGTAAACTCTTGTTCAGGTTTCCTTTCACGATACATCAAGCCTAATCGTAAATGGAAATCTCTTCCACTTATTCTAAGCTTAAAAACTTGGGTCTTACATTTACATCAACTTTGAAACCACTTATTGAAATCAGGAGAAAAACATGAACGAGGCTTTGGACCTCCCGTTGGATGAAAATGTTGGGGTTGATTGCAATGTAAATCCCACATTGCTAATGAAGGAGAAAAAAGATCAAGTTATGCATCTTGGAGAAGTCCCACATCGCTTAGATTAGTGAGGGGTGGGAGGATCCAAAGTTATATATAGGGATCTCAAGCTCCTTGTTTCAACACACCAAAACACCAAAGATGTAGCACATGAAAACACTTTAAGTTTATATTTGTGTTTTCTTTTTCTCTTAAGCTCTTGTTTTAGAGTATTGTGAGATGTAGTTCAAATATTTACTTTGGAGAGTGTGGGTGTACTGGGGTCATGGGGTGGTTGAGAGTGAAGTCTATGTGTTGTAATAATTTTCACATAGTGTTTATTATATGGTTGTCGGTTTTGACAACGACCGTGATTTTTTCTCCGGTTTTGGTGTTTCCACGTTATATCCTTGTGTTGTTGATTTCGTTCATGGTTTATTTTACTTCTTCAGCTGTGTTATTTCCTAACAGTGGTATCAGAGCTTCCAGTTCGATGAATATCACTTTGTGTGGTATTGCGAAGGTGCTGAAGAAGTGTGACATTGTGAAGTGCTGTTTTGGAAGGTTCTGACTGGGACCTGGTGCACGGTTTACAGTCGGTTTGTAGCTGTGATGATGTTGTGATGGAGGAGTTGATGCAATCATGATTACACAAGGCGTTCTGGGCATGAAATTGTCCAGGTGGCACACGAGCATTGGTGGATATAGATGCAAGGTGTGTGGTGATAGTGTGCGGGTATTGGTTGGCGTTGATGCAAGGTACGTTGTTATGTCGATGACTGATGAACTTTCGGAGAAAACCAACATGGAAGTTGCACCATAAATTTTCAGCAAGGTTTCGACATGTGGAAATTCTTGGAATGGTTTAGTTCCAAGTGGAAATTCATGGAATGGTTTTGTTTCAAGTGAAGAAATTTTTTGGGATGGTTTAGTTCCAAGCGTAGTGTACTCTTTATGGTGGAGTATGATAATTTAATTTGTCGGTATATAAACAATGCGAATTATGTTTGTCGGTGAAGACAATGATTGTCGGTGTAGACAATGAAGACTGAAGACCATTACAATCTAGGTGGAGATTGTTGGGGTTGATTGCAATGTAAGTCTCACATTGCTAATGAAGGAGAAAAAAGATCAAGTTATGTATCTTGGAGAAGTCCCACATCGCTTAGATTAGTGAGGGGTGAGAGGATCCAAGGTTATATATAGGGATCTCAAGCTCCTTGTTTCAACATACCAAAACACCAAAGATGTAGCACCTGAAAACACTTTAAGTTTATATTTGTGTTTTCTTTTTCTCTTATGCTCTTGTTTTAGAGTATTGTGAGATGTAGTTCAAATATTTACTTTGAAGAGTGTAGGTGTACTGGGGTCATGGGGTGGTTGAGAGTGAAGTCTATGTGTTGTAATAATTTTCACATAGTGCTTATTATCTGGTTGTCGGTTTTGACAACAGCCGTGGTTTTTTCTCCGGTTTTGGAGTTTCCATGTTATATTTTTGTGTTGTTGATTGCGCTCCTGATTTATTTTACTTCTTCAGCTGTGTTATTTCGTAACAGAAAACACTTTTAAATTGAAAACCAAATAGATATTATAGTGACAAAGTGTTAGCTGGAATGATGATATCTTTGATTGCTACTTGTGATTTTAGTTTCATTTGATGGAGAGATTTGCGTCAGTTACTGGAATTGGTACTAGAGCCTATACGTGACCATGGACGGCAACTTGCCTATTTTAATTAGATCCTTTTGAGGACCAGTATTAGCACCACTTATGGGCATGGCTGTCCTACCATGTAGATAACTCATTGACTAATGCATGTTTGTTGTCTATTTGATCTAATGGACCACAAAGGGAAGGTCACATGAGAGTAAGTATTACTGAGAAAGAATGGAGAGCTTTCATAAAATTGAATAAAAGGAAGCTTTAGTAACGGTGATTAAGATAAAAATTGTGTTGCTTTTTTAAAAAAAATTAAATTTTGTTTTTGGTAGCATAAAGTGGTAGAACGGAGAGAAAACATCTCCAGACTATCGGGCAGGGCGCCAGCAGTGGCGGAGCTATATGGCATTGAGGGAGGGGATTTAGATGAAGAACCCCCCAGAACAAAAAAAAAGCACTTACCCTACTATATTATATTATATTTTTTGAACCCCTGAAAATTTTAAATTATACTAGTAGACCAAGTTGTGTACATATTTAACACCCTTTGATTTGTTTTTCCTTTTTCAATTCTTAAAATCAGTTTTTTTTTTCTCTTTCACAATTTTCCCCATTCTGGGTTTTGGTATGAATATTGAGTTAATTAAAACTATAGAAGCTGTGAAATAAATTGAGTTCTTAATTAATTGGATATTATTTGACCAATCTGAAGTTATATGATAGTATTAGACTATTAGTTTGTTGGATTTGCAATTTGATTTTTGACAAATTGGTGATTGTGATTGGTTTTATGCAGGTTGAATTCATCATTTGCTTGCTTCTTACTATTTTGGGCTATATTCCTAGTATAATTTATGCCATGTATGTCACTATCTTTGTTGATCGTGATCAGCACTTTGATGAATATAGGCGTTCTTTGTATGCACCAACACAACAATACTAAGTGTCTTGTTACCTCCTTAATCAGTAGCTAACCTGGAAAATAAGTAGCATATGCTGTGAATATTATGAAAAATAGGATGTGTAATCGAATTGAAGATACGTGGATGAACGATTGTTTAGTTACTTACATTAAGAGTGACGTATTCAATAACAATAACTCTGAGCTTATTGTTCAACGATATCAGAATATGAAATCACGTAGAGGAAAATTATGACTCGTATAATTTCTGATGTATAAACATATTAATGTTGCTTTTAATTATATTTTTACCGATGTGTTCATTTGAAAAATTTGAAACCCCTGACCCCGGGTCCTGGATCCGCCAATGGGCACAAGTGGCATAGAGAGGAGGCTAGGAGAGGCTCACTCTAGAGTAGGTGTGTCAGGATCCCCGATAGGATTGCTCACCAACTGAGATTTTAACTGAGCCCAGGTGGATTCAAACCTTAAACTATGCGAACCTAAAATCAGTTGTGTAGATTATGAATTTAACTCTCACCTCCCCTTAGAAATTAAAGTTGAAAGAATAAAAATTGACACATAATATTATACGCAGAAATTAAACCTCTAATAAGCATTTAATGGTAGAAAATAATTATTTTGAAGTAGAAGAAATTACACCACAGCTCTCTAAATTCTACCCTCTTCTCCTCCCCTTACGCCCACCCCCTTCTCCCATTTCCCCACCTCACCCACTCCCCCAAATTTTGAATTGACATATAAAACAAAGGCAGATTGGGAACAAGTAGTGGGGTGAGTCTGGGCCACCACTGAAGTGAGTGAAACAGTGGAACAACGAAGGATAGAACACAAATGTTCCCGTATAGAACTCTCCGGTCAGAGTTAAGCAATTAGAGAGCAAAAGTAATACAAGGAAAAGTAAGAAATGAGTGAAAAATGTGTTGGGTCCCCCACCGCTTGGGCAGTGTCCTTTATTTATACATTGGTTCTGATCCGTCCGGATCATGGGTCGACTTGCCCAATATTTAAAAGCTGATAAGCCCACTTAGCTACAAAGCTAATAAGCCCAATATCAGTACACAAGCCCACAACACACCTAATCTTAAAGTTTTCTTTAAGATGTAGCGTGTCTTATAGCAGAGCCCACAATACAATTCTTTCGCCCTATAAAGTATAAAAATTGTAATACAAAACCTGCAATGAGCTCTTAGGCTCTGATATTTTGACTACATGATTGTTACATTAACTCTATGATAAATGTAAAATAACTTCGCCCATTTCTTCGCAACTTTGCATGTGTAGATATAATCAAGCTACTTAACTTGCCTTAGTTTACAAAATCTTGACCAAGATCTTTACCTGTCACTTCAATGTCCTGTGCTTGTCATAATCATATACAAGATATGTAAATATTTTGGAACTTGAAACTATCAATCTTATCACGTGGCGAAGCAAAACCTGACCATTCTCAACGCTAGGTTCCACTCAGTATTTAAAACCCACTGACTTAAACTCATCAAACGACGCATGTGAAAGTTTAATTTAAACGCTAAAGACACGACCGTTCCCCCCAAAAAACGTTTCGATAGGAAGAAAAATTCACCGGCCTCTGAAAAGACACATTTTAAACTTATGGCCCTAATTAATGCGTGAAAGCACGCGTCTGTTCCCAACTATTGTTCCTTCCTCTTCCTCTCACCGCCTATAAAAACGCCATCAGTTCTCTTTCTTACCACTTCAAACTCTTCGAGTAATTCTCTCTAAAGTTCTAAACGAAACCTGCTCCTTGTTCACCAACACTTGAAGCATTCCTGGGATTTTACAAGAAGTGTCCTCTTCATTTCCAAAGCTTTGCAACTATATTCCTGGTAATTTCTCTTCCCCTTCAAACATTTTGACGTTTCCACTTTCAAAACTTCATCTACTCATACTTCTTTTTGCAATCTGAAATCTAAACATCAAACTTGAACTTTCTACTGCCAATAATCTACCCGGAACTAACTGCCTAGTTGTTTTTGTAATCTTGTAATGCATAACCCAAAAGAATTTCTCCCATTAATCACCACCCTCATAACCCCCATTTCCTTTTAATTTCAGGAAGGTTTTCTCTCAGAATGGTTGCAAAAAGTACCAGTAAGGCACCTAAGAACCGTAGGAACCCCACGCTTGCTGATTCTATCTGGATCTCTCGGAAAGTCACCACTAGACATAGTGACTATTGTACTACCCCCAAAGTGATGGACCTACTAACTGAGTATACATTTAAGGCTGACGGTAATGATACCTATTTAGACTTAATCGCATGCACCCCTGATGAACCTTATTGTTTTGGGAGACCGGATCCCAACGGGAAAAATCACACCTATTTCTTCAAAAGCATGTTTGTTGATCTTGAGTAAAAACTTCCCCTCTTTGACTTTACCTGTTCTAGTCTAACCTTAATGAACATCGCCTTAACTCAACTTTTTGTTAATGGTTGGGCTTACCTTAGGGCCTTCGAACTTTTATGTACTTGCCTAAACATAGTGCCAACCTCCAACAAGTTTTTCTCCTTTTTTGAAACTACTGGGATGAAAGTGAAAGGCGAATATATTTCCTTATCTTCTGCTAGGGGGAGTGGACTATTCACTCTGTTTAGGAGCAACTATAAGCATTGGAAAGGGAAATTTCTTAAGCTAAAAGAAACAGAGAGATGTAAGTACATTTTCTATTTCGATGATGGTACCTCTAGATTCCTGTTCTACTGGACTGATAAGCCCAAGCTTATTTACAAAGTGGTTGAATCCTCCTTAACAGCCGATGAAAAATTAGAAGTTGATTTTCTGTCAACTATTCACCTAAATCTCTTTCAATTGTACCTTGCATTCCATGAAAGAAAACTGGCTGACTTTGTTGGTAAGCATCATATTTTTTATTCTCTTCAACCCACATCTTTGGAAAAAAAATATTCTAACTCTTTGTTTTTCCCTCTTTTTTTTTTCTCAGCCAAAATGTCTCGCCTTTCTGAAGATGACATCCTTCGCTTCCGCCGTGAACAACAGGCGTTGAAGAATCGTCCATCGCCAGCCAAAGCTGTAGGGAGTCATTCTGAAACTGAAAAGAACCCTCCGCCAATAAGAAAAAGAAAGAATCAAAACTCTGAGACTCCCGGCGAAAAGATTCACGTTCAAGCATCGATGGAAAACTTTATGGTGAAGGGGGGGAATCAGTATGGATCGTCCAGCGCCCCACCCCCTTCCTGGAAATATAAACTCAAGGAATTTGAAGACATGACTTCTGAAGAAGTCACATCGCTTTGGGACTCCAGAATCAATTTCAACTCTTTGGTGGACACAAATCCTGTGTTTGAAAAAGATTGAGAAAAGATAAAGAAGATTGGCTTTCAAGAGGCGTGTCAAGCCATTATGACTAAGGGTTTGGAAATCGCAACGATTTCCAAAATGATTGAAATAGAGTCCAATGGCTTTGATGGATTCTCTGCTGCCAAAAATCTTGAAGACAAAGAGAAAGAGAATGCCAAATTGAAATCAGCCATGAAGTTGATGGAAAAGTCTAACAAGGCTAGTGAGAAAAAGTCGCGGACCTGGCTTTGGAACTTGAAAAATGTGAAGAAAACAACGGAAGAAAATCAAGCCCTGATGAAGGCGAAGGAAGAAGAAGCCCAAAAACTTAAGGAGGAGGTGAATCATATAGCCTCTGAAAATGAAAACTTGAAGAAATTCAGTGCTGACCTTTCTACTAAGACTACCTCTTTGAAGACTTCTATCCTGGCACAACTTGAATATGGCTTTGCCAAAGCCAAAGAAAAAAATTGACTCCTCAATCCCGACCAGCCCATCAAGACTGAAGGCATTGATCCTTATGCTAGGATCGTTGATGGGAAACTGATTGTTCCCAGTTTTGAAGAAGAAGAAGAGAAGAAGAAGAAGAAGAAGAAGAAGAAGAAGAAGAAGAAGAGCCAAAGAAAAAAATTGACTCCTCAATACCGACCTGCCCATCAAGATTGAAGGCATTGATCTTTATGCTAGGATCGTTGATGGGAAACTGATTGTTCCCAGTTTTGAAGAAGAAGAAGAAGTCTAACAAGGCTAGTGAGAAAAAGCCGCAGACCTTGCTTTGGAACTTGAAAAATTGAAGAAAACAGCGGAAGAAAATCAAGCCCTGATGAAGGCGAAGGAAGAAGAAGCCCAAAAACATAAAGCGGAGGTGAATCATTTAGCCACCGAAAATCAAGCCCTTATGAAGGCGAAGGAAGAAGAAGCCCAAAAACTTAAGGAGGAGGTGAATCATTTAGCCTCCGAAAATGAAAAATTTAAGAAATCCAGTGCTGACCTTTATGCTGAGACTACCTCTTTGAAGACTTCTATCCTGGCACAACTTGAATCTGGCTTTGCCAAAGCCAAAGAAAAAAATTGACTCCTCAATCTCGACCTGCCCATCAAGACTGAAGGCATTGATCCTTATGCTAGGATCGTTGATGGGAAACTGATTGTTCCCAGTTTTGAAGAAGAAGAAGAGAAGAAGAAGAGCCAAAGAAAAAAATTGACTCCTCAATCCCGACCTGCCCATCAAGACTGAAGGCATTGATCCATATGCTAGGATCGTTGATGGGAAACTGATTGTTCCCAGCTTTAGAGAAGAAGAAGAAGTCTAACAAGGTTAGTGAGAAAAAGTCGCGAACCTGGCTTTGGAACTTGAAAAAATGAATAAAACAACGGAAGGAAATCAAGCCCTGATGAAGGCGAAGGAAGAAGAAGCCCAAAAAATTAAGGAGGAGGCGAATCATTTAGCCTCCGAAAATGAAAACTTGAAGAAATCCAGTGCTGACCTTTCTGCTGAGACTACCTCTTTGAAGACTTCTATCATGGCACAACTTGAATCTGGCTTTGCCAAAGCCAAAGAAAAAAATTCACTCCTCAATCCCGACCTGTCCATCAAGACTGAAGGCATTGATGTAAGATCAAGTTTTGATCGAGTAGTACAACTCTATGTTTTGATGATTACAAGTTAACATTTTAGTATGAACAATTATGGTACTCTAACGTGTTTTTCTGAGTGTGCTATTTACAGGCTCTGACCTCAATTCAATGTCACACAAATCAGAAGCACTGTGCATAAAGAGTGACCCAAGCAACGCTTTCGCAACATCTATGTTCACTCTGAACAGTAGAAACGCTTCAGAAGATCTGAAGTCATACAAGCTCTGATATGGACTCAGTCACTTGAAGTTCTGAAGATCCAGACGTCTGACAACCAAGAAACTCTGAAGGTTCAGATGTTCTGATGGTGTAGAAGACTCTGAAGATCCATAAGCTGAAAAGTGGAAACTCTGATGTCCAGAAGCAAGATGACTCTGAAGACCATGTACTTCCCTCTGAGTTCAGAATCAGAAGATACAACGGTCAGAGGATCTCTGCTTCCCTCTGACTCTGATCAACGAGCTTCACAAGTTCCAACAAGAAGCATTCCCCTGATCAGAAGTCTACTAGGTTTAAAGGTAAAATCACTATCCAAGTACAAAAGCAAATGTACTATCCTGACGACCTACCTAACATTCTCAGCCACAGCAGAAGCTGGAATTTCCAGAACTGCCCTCCAACGGTAGCATTCCCATGTCGCGTTCAAACCCTAATCCTTGGAGTATAAATAGAGGCTGAAGATTGAAATATGCGGTTGGAAGAATCTCACACGCGCAAGCTATATTCAAAGCTTCTAAGCATTCTTTCATCTGAATTCATTGTGTTTACTCTTAGCTTTTCAGAAGCAAATTCTTTGTAAACATTCTTTCTTAAACAGTTGTTTAGTTACCTTTAGGAGATCAAGTTTGATCGGATCCTAGAGAAGACTAAGAGAGTGAATCTTAGTGTGAGCTAAGTCAGTGTATTGTTAGTCACTTGTAGGTTTCAAGTGCAGTTGTAACATTTACCTAATTAGTGGATTGCCTTCATTCTAAGAAGGAAGAAATCACCTTAACGGGTGGACTGGATTAGCTTGAGTGATTTATCAAGTGAACCAGGATAAAATCCTTGTGTGCTTTTCTATCTCTTATCTTAAGCACTTTGATCTCGAAAGATTTATTAAAATCTTTAAGGTGGAAGTTTTATTCTGAAAACGTTATTCAAACCCCCCCCCTTTATACCGTTTTTCATACCTTCAATTGGTATCAGAGCGCAAGTTCTGATTACCACACCTAACAGTGTTCAGTAATCCGGGCCGGTGTGAAAAACAATGGCTACCACCAGTGAAACGGAAAAAGATGGTTACAATGCAAAGCCTCCCATGTTCGACGGTCAAAGGTTCGAATATTGGAAAGATAGACTTGAAAGTTTCTTTCTGGGTTTTGATGCAGATCTCTGGGATATTATTGTGGATGGCTATGAGCGTCCAGTTGATGAAGAAGGCAAGAAGATCCCAAGGTCAGAGATGACTGCAGATCAAAAGAAGCTTTACTCACAACATCACAAAGCTAGACCAATTCTTCTAAGTGTTATCTCTTATGAAGAGTACCAGAAGATTACAGATCGTGAGTATGCTAAGGGCATCTTTGAATCCCTGAAGATGTCTCATGAAGGAAACAAGAAAGTCAAAGAATCAAAGGCGCTGTCCTTGATACAAAAGTATGAATCCTTTATCATGGAGCCAAACGAGTCCATTGAAGAAATGTTTTCCAGATTTCAGTTGCTTGTAGCTGGAATACGACCTCTCAATAAGAGCTACACAACAAAAGATCATGTCATAAGGGTCATCAGAAGTCTTCCTGAAAGCTGGATGCCCTTGGTGACTTCAATAGAGCTTACGAGAGATGTTGAACGTATGAGTTTAGAAGAACTCATCAGCATACTGAAGTGCCATGAGCTGAAGCGCTCAGAGATGCAAGATCTGAGGAAGAAGTCAATAGCCTTGAAATCCAAATCTGAGAAGGCTAAAGCAGAGAAGTCAAAAGCTCTCCAAGCTGAAGCAGAAGAATCTGAAGAAGCATCAGAAGATTCTGATGAAAATGAGCTGACTCTGATCTCTAAAAGACTCAACCGCATCTGGAAGCACAAGCAAAGCAAGTACAGAGGCTCTGGAAAGGCCAAAGCAAAGTCTGAATCCTCAAGTCAGAAGAAGTCCTCAATTAAGGAAGTCACATGCTTTGAGTGCAAAGAATCAGGGCACTACAAAAGTGACTGTCCAAAGTTGAAGAAGGACAAGAGGCCAAAGAAGCACTTCAAGACCAAGAAGAGTCTGATGGTGACTTTTGATGAATCAGAGTCAGAGGATGTTTGTAACACCCCGATTTCGGTGGCGTCACTTTAGTAACCAAAAGTAAACTTAATGCGGAAAAACGTGAATATTTTTTTTTTTGATAATAACTACGACAAGACTGAATTGAATAAAACCCGAATGCGAAAAGCAATAGAACTAAAATACAATATATAAACAGCCCTCGCTGTAAGTAACCACCTCGTCACGAGTAACCTCCAGTGACGGAAAGAAAACTGTAACGCCCGTAGGCAATATGTACAAACCAAATAAAAAGGTGAAGTGTCCGCAACACCATCCCTCAAAACTGAGAATAAGTCAGCCCAGATTGAAGGTATGAAAAACGGTAGAAAGGGGGGGTTTGAATAACGTTTTCAATATAAAACTTCCACCTTAAAGATTTAGACAAATCTTTCGAGAACTTAAGTGCTAAAGAAAAGAGATAGAAAAGCACACAAGGATTTTATCCTGGTTCACTTGATAAATCACTCAAGCTACTCCAGTCCACCCGTTAAGGTGATTTCTTCCTTCTTAGAATGAAGGCAATCCACTAATCAGGTAAGAGTTACAACTGCACTTGAAACCTACAAGTGACTAACAATTACACTGACTTAGCTCACACTAAGATTCACTCTCTTAGTCTTCTCTAGGATCCGATCAACCTTGATCTCCTAAAGGAACTAAACAAACTGTTTATCAAAGAATTGTTTACAAGAGATTTGCTTCTAAAAAGCTAATAGTAAACTCAATGAATTTCAGATGAAAGAAAACTTAGAAGATTTTAAATATGTCTTGCGCGTATGTATTGCTTCTAACCGTTTCTTTCAGTCTTCAGCCTCTTTATATACTCCAAGGATTAGGGTTGAGCGATGCATGGGAAATGCTACCGTTGGAGGGCAGTTCTGGAAAATCCAGCTTCTGCTGTGGCTGAGAACGTTAGGTAGGTCGTCAGGAAGGTACAGTAGCTTTTGTACTTGGATAGCGACGCGACCTTTAAACCTAGGAGACTTCTGATCAGGGGAATGCTTCATATTGGAACTTGTGAAGCCGGTTGATCAGAGTCAGAGGGAAGGCACAGATCCTCTGACCATTGTATCTTCTGATTCTGAACTCAGAGGGAAGAACATGGCCTTCAGAGTTTCTTGCTTCTGGACTTCAGAGTTTCCACTATTCAGCTTCTGGATCTTCAGAGTCTTCTACACCATCAGAACATCTGAACCTTCAGTGTTTCTTGGTTATCAGAACTTCTGGATCTTCAGAACTTCTAGTGACTGAGTCCACATCAGAGTTTGTATAACTTCAGAACTTCTGAAGCTTTTCCACTGTTCATACTGAACATGGTGAATGCGAAAGCGTTGCTTGGGTCACTCTTTATACACAGTGCTTCTGATTTGTGTGAGATTGAGTTGAGGTCAGAGCCTGTAAATAGCACACTCAGAAAAACACGTTAGAGTACCACAATTGTTCATATCAAAAGGTTAACTTGTAATCATCAAAACATAGAGTTGTACTACTAGATCAAAACTTGATCTTACAATCTCCCCCTTTTTGATGATGACAAAACTAAGATTTTTGATGAACAATTCTTAAACATTAAACTGAATTCACTCAGAGTTTAGAGATATAGAATAATACTTATCCTGATGTGAATAGTTTATCTTGCTCATTCTGAATTCAAGTCACTGCTTGATTCTGAGCTTAGCTCCCCCTGAATCTAATACTTGATGAAAACGTTAGTAAAGTCTAGATTCTGAGCTAAATAATATAAGAGTTCAGAGTGAAAAACTTATGACATAGATGAAAATCGAGTAATCAGAGCGCAAAAGTAATCAGAGTCATGAACAAGGTATCAGAGTCTTGGGTATCAGAGTCAACTTATAATCACTTCAGAAGAAGTGAAATGTATTCCTTGTATTTGCCTAGTGACACATCTATGGCCATGAAGGTGGAACTCTTAAAATCTCCAAAAGAAAATAAATCACACTAACACATCTTACACATCAAAAACTGGGTTTACTGCCCCTTTTTGTCATAAGCAAAAAGCTTGGGGTGTGAAAAACTTAGCTTGAAGTACCAGGTACTCCCCCTTAGAGAAGGTCTAAGTTTAAAGGAAATGAAAACGATGCAAGAATCAGAGTTAGGCGAAATAAAGAGAAGAGTTAATGCAAGAGAAGAACGTTTACCACCGGTCAAGGGAGTAAAGAGAAGGGTCAGTTACAGGGAACTTAACCTCGAGAAACCGTAGGAGCATTAACTTTCAGAGAGAAAGTGAAGCCTATATAAAGCGTTGGAGAGAAAGGTAAGCTTCACACCTCGAACAATTTTCAGTAAAAAAAAAATGGCATCATACATCGTAGCACTAGAAGAGCTGAGGAAGAAGGCCTTTGAAGAGGACTTGTTCCTTAACATCAGGCATCCAGAGGGTGCAACTACCATCGCGGAGCTGACACGGACACTGCTGGAAGAGGACCTGCGTCCAGAGTTGGAGAGAGACCTGAAGGAATTTCTTGCCTTCGTGGAGGAGGTGCAAGAACTCAGCCGGCTTGAACTCAAGCTGCTGGAAGAAAAAGAAATCTTGGAAGAGAAGCTCAAGACTTCAGAAGAGATTCTGGAGAGGGATGAGCTAAAGGACAGGCTCAGCAACATCCATCATGTACTGGAGCGTCTGGAGAAGGATAGGTCAGAGCAGCGCCAGGAGTGCAGAAGAATGAGGAGGGATCCTTCATTCTAGATTTTATGATGTAAAGAAATATGATGTAAACATAGAAATATGATGAATAAAAAGAGTTTTGCAAACATATGTGACACAAATATATATATATAGATATGCATAGATAATCACAAAAGAATAAAGAGAATAAATAAATAAAAAGAAACAGAGTTTAACAAGAAAATAAAACAACGTTAAAGAAAAAGAAAGAAAAAGAAGAGATCCTAAAACTAAGGTTTGTCAGATCGTCGCAGAAGTTCCATCATCATGTGCTTCATCTCAATCAGCATGGATTCATGAATGTCAAGACGCTGTTCCATGATGTCGAGTCTGGACGAGCTTGTCTGAGTAGAACTGGAAGGAACATTCTGAGCAGCTTGAGGATCTGGAATGGAAGCAGAAGCATCCGGAGTAAACACTACTGGTGCAAGTGCTTGGCATCTAAGAGCTTCAGCCTCAGCTTCAAGTCGCTCTGCCTCAAGTCTGGCTTGTTCAGCTTGAGCTGCTGCTTGACGTGCAGCTTCTTCTGCTTGAGCCTTCTTTCTCTTGGCTTCTTCAATAGCTTCAAGAAGCTTATTTCTCTGTTCTTGTTCATGAAGAGCCACCCTTCGAGCAAACCTCTGCTTTGCAGCCTCAATGCTCTGACTTCCCTCTGCATGCAGGAGCTGCATCATAATTGGAACTTGAGCCACTAGCCAAGTGCCCAGATTGTTCCACTCATCAGCCACACAGTCAGCATTCTCACTGAGGTCAGTCTGACCGTGCACATTGCGGAGCCTCAAAGAGGCTTCATGATAGAAAATATTGATGCACTCAGAGAGAGATGTGGGTTGGAGGTGAGTATAAGGAATGGTAATGAGAGAGGTTGGATCTTCTGACCTAGAGGGTTGGTTCTGAAGCAAATTCCAGAGAGGTGCTTCAGTAGGAGAAGGTTGAAAGAAGGAAGATCTTGGGGAATGTGGTGGAGAGGTGGTTTGTGCAGTTGGTTGGGATTCAGGAATAGGAGTGAGGGGATTTGAGGAGTGTTGGAGCAAGGCAGAAATAGGGAGTGCATCAAATAAATTCAAATCATCATCAGAAGCAAGTGCAGGCTTACTTGAATGTGCTGATGATCGAGTCACTCTGGCAGGAGGTTCAGTCCTTCTGACCACCTCAGCAGCTGGTTCCACCCGAGTAGGCTTCACCACGATTCTGACCGTCTTCTTCTTCTTCTTGGGAGGACCATCCTCATGATCACTATCATCACCTTCATCAGGCTTTCTCTTCGTCTTCTTGACCAGAGGGACATCGGATTCCTCAGAAGATTCGTCCAGTAGCATCTTCCTCTGAGCTTTCTTCTTGGGAGGAGAAGGAAACTCTGGAGCTGGCGGTAGTCTGCTGACGAAATCATCAAGATCAATTTCGAACCCTTGAGCCCTTAGGTCTTCAACATAGCATCTGATGGCGTCAGGATTGTCTGCCTGGGTCCACAGAGGGTAGTCGTTCAGAGGCATCCTTCTGCTTCTGATCTCAGAAGATGTGTCTTCATGAGCAGGAGCAATCTTCTTCTGGACCAAACCCATCTTCTTCAGGGAGTTTGCAGTGAAGACATGACTGACAATTGTGCTCAGATCCTCTACACATCCAGCATTGACCAAATCTTGCACCAGGTTGCTTTCAATGAGAAAGTCTGAGAGCAGCCTCCCAAAAGGGATATATTTGATTGCAGACTTGATGGAGGCAGTGGTGCGAGACTTCCGGATGCATTCCTTCAAGTAGGAGAACAGGAAGTAGGGAAGGCAGATCTTCTTCTGGTCTTGGATGAAGAACAACATCACCTTCTGGTTGAAGTTGATGTAGTCTGGAGAACTGCCCTTCGGTCTCTGGTTTATGCAGTGGAGCAGGATCTTGTGCCAGATCCTGAGTTTGGGGTGAAGGTCCATCACCTTGTAACTCGTCTTGCCCGGTTTGAAGGTGGTGTACAGGGCCTGATTGATTATATCCTTGGTGTTGGGTTTCAGCTTCGATTCCGTGAGTTGGAAACGAAACCCATAAGCAGTGTCTGCACCCAGCAAGTTCACGAAGGACTTCTCCGTGATGATGATCTTTCTGCCGAGGATGTACGATACCACCTGAGTATCGTCGCATTCGGCATGCTTCCAGAATTCCTTGACCAATCTATCATACACCGGTCCTCGAAGTCTGTTGAAGTAATTTCCCCAACCTTGAGCTTGGACTTCAGGACGAAGATCATACCCATTTGTAGCCAGGTTGTCGAGGTTGAATCTCCATTCTGCCAGGACTTGGAGTTCCTCAGGAGGATATACACAGTGAACGGCACAGCCCCGTTCTGCAATTGGAACACTCTGTTCTTGAGCTTGAACTTGTTCTTGTGTCGGATTCTCAGGGCCCCTTTGACCCGTTGCCAGACCAACTACCATGTGAGGGAACTGAGGTGCATCTGCAGTAGATCTTCTGGTTTGTCTCACCATTTTTGAAGTGGTTGAAGGTTTGAGGTAGAAGATGAAGGTTGAAAGATGAAGAGAGATCGAGAGAGAAATCGAGAGTAAGCGGTTTTGAAAAACAGAGAGAGTGCGAGAGTAAAAACCGGAAGTGAAAGAGAACGTGTGTGTATAGTGGGTTTTATCAAATAACCGTTGTTGATTCAAAAAGCACTTTAAGATCAACGGTTGAAAATTAAAGATAGATAGTAACAGTAAAATACAAAAATCACACACAGGAGAGAAGCACATCTACACGCAATCATAACAGACTGTCACACAGGCACAAGGAACTATGCATCAGAAATACTGACACACGTGTTGCTGTCTCAGCTTCAGAGTCAGTACCAGTGGGTACACACACTCTGATTGAGTTACCTTCTGGACTAGACATCTTCTGATCAAGAAGTATCATAGTCAGAGGTTCTGATCCATCTTCACTCTGGACAAAAGTCCATGTTCAGATTTTTCAGAATAAAATTAAATCTATCCTCTGCTAAGGGCTTTGTAAAGATATCTGCCCATTGATGGTCAGTATCAACAAACTTCAGAAGAAGTACGCCCTTCTGTACATAATCTCTAATAAAGTGATACTTTACCTCAATGTGCTTTGCCCTTGAATGCAAGATAGGATTCTTACTCAATGAGATTGCAGCAGTGTTATCACAATAGATTGGGATATTGCTCTCAAGGATCTGATAATCCTCCAGCTGATGTTTCATCCAGAGCATCTGAGTGCTGCATATTGCTGCTGAGATATATTCTGCCTCTGCAGTTGATAGTGCAATGGTTGATTGCCTCTTGCTTGCCCATGAGACTAGATTGCTTCCCAGAAATTGACAATTTCCAGAAGTACTTTTTCTCTCTGTTCTATCTCCAGCATAATCAGCATCACAATAACCTGAAAGCTTATACTCTGATGTTTTCTTATACATCAAGCCAAGGTTAGTGGTGCCTTTCAGATACCTTAGGATCCTCTTAACAGCAGTTAAGCGGGTTTCCCTTGGATCTGATTGGAAACGAGCACATAAGTGAACACTAAATAATATGTCTGGCCTAGATGCAGTTAAGTATAGAAGTGAACCTATCATGCCACGATAGAGCTTCTGACATACTTTACCACTTTTATCTTCTTTCTCCAGAATGCATGTAGGATGCATTGGAGTCTTGGCCACTGTAGATTCCAGCATATTGAACTTCTTCAGAAGTTCTTTAGTGTACTTGCTCTGATGGATATATGTTCCTTCTGGTGTTTGATCAACTTGTATTCCCAGAAAGTACTTTAATTCTCCCATCATACTCATCTCAAATTCAGCCTGCAACATCTCAGAAAATTCTTTGCATAGAGATTGATTAGCAGAACCAAATATAATATCATCAACATAAATTTGCACAATTAAGATATCATCTTTATAAGTCTTGCAAAAAAGAGTTGTATCTACTTTACCCCTTACAAACTCATTCTCCAGAAGGAATGAGCTAAGTCTCTCATACCATGCTCTGGGAGCTTGCTTCAGACCGTAGAGTGATTTCTTCAATTTGAACACATGGTCTGGTTTCTTCTCATCTTCGAAACCTGGGGGTTGATGAACATAGACTTCCTCTGAGATATAACCATTTAGGAAGGCGCTCTTTACGTCCATCTGATGTAGAACTATGTTGTGATTTACTGAGAAAGAGATCAACAGTCTGATTGCCTCCAGTCTTGCTACTGGAACAAATGTTTCAGTGTAGTCTATTCCTTCCTGCTGGCTGTAGCCTTGAGCAACTAGCCTTGCCTTGTTTCTGACTACATCTCCTTTCTCATTCAGCTTGTTTCTGAATACCCACTTCGTTCCAATAACATGGACATTCTCAGGCTTCTTCACTAAGCTCCAAACATCGTTCTTGGAAAATTGATTCAGTTCTTCTTCCATGGCCAGAATCCTATCCTTGTCCTGAAGGGCTTCATCTATGGACTTGGGTTCAATTAAGGACACCAATCCTTTCAGACTGAGCAAGGTCTCTTCAGAGGGTCTGAAAGCAGATCTGGTTCTGACTGGTTCGTCTTTGTTGCCCAGAATCAATTCCTTAGGGTGAGCTGCAGTGATTCTGCTCTTCTTCAGAGTTTGTGAGTTAGAGGGACCAGCTTCTTCCTCTGGTTCATCTTCCTCTGGCTCATCTTCCTCTGGAGCTTTGCCTTTGTCAGAAATATTAATGCTTAAATCTGCAAACTTTTCAACTAGCTTTGACTGGTCAGAGTCAAGCTTATCATCAAATCTAACATGAATAGATTCTTCAATAGTCTTAGCATCAGTATTATAAAATCTAAAACCTTTAGATCTCTCAGAGTAACCGAGTAATAGACACTTAGAAGACTTAGCATCAAATTTATGCAATCTATCCTTAGTATTGAGAACATAACAAACACAGCCAAAAGGATGAAAATAGGAAATGTTGGGTTTTATGTTCTTCCACAATTCATAAGGAGTCTTATTCAGAATTGGTCTCACAGAGATTCTGTTCTGAATGTAACATGCTGTATTTACTGCCTCTGCCCAAAAGTGCTTAGCCATGCCAGTTTCTTGGAGCATGGTTCTAGCCATCTCCTGAAGAGTTCTGTTCTTCCTCTCAACAACACCATTTTGTTGAGGAGTTCTGGGACAAGAGAAATCATGTGCAATTCCATAGGAATCAAACAGACTCTCAAACTTATCATTCTCAAACTCTCCACCATGGTCACTTCTGACACGCACAATCCTACAAGCCTTCTCGTTTTGCACTTGAGCAATGAAGGTAGAGAACACAGCATGAGACTCATCCTTGCGGGTTAGAAACTTTACCCATGTCCAGCGGCTATAGTCATCAACGATAACCATCCCATATCTCTTGCCACCTATAGACTCAGTTTTAACTGGTCCAAAAAGATCGATATGCAGAAGTTCCAACGGCCTTGAGGTTGAGACAACATTCTTTGCCTTGAAAGGGACTTTTGTGAATTTGCCTTTCTGACATGCTTCACAAAGAGCGTCTGAAGCGAACTTCAGATTGGGTAAGCCCCTGACAAGGTTTAGCTTGCTCAGCTGAGAAATCTTTCTCATACTGGCATGCCTTAACCGTCTATGCCATACCCACTGCTCTTCATTAACAGACAGAAGGCACTTCACATTCTGAGCCTCCAACTCAGATAGTCTGATCTTATAGATGTTGTTCTTCCTCTTGCTGTTAAACAGAACAGAGCCATCGATCTGACTTACAGCCCGGCAGGACTTTTGATTGAATATAACATCATAACCCTTGTCAGCTAATTGACTTATAGACAATAAGTTATGTGTTAAGCCGTCTACCAATAACACATTATCAATGCATGGACTACTATCTACACAAATAGTACCAGTACCAACAATTTTACCCTTTTCATTTCCTCCAAAGCCAACTTCGCCTCCAGGCTTAAGTTTCAGCTCTCGGAACATACGCCTTTCTCCCGTCATGTGACGCGAGCATCCACTGTCCAGATACCATGATTGGTGTTTCAGTGGAGTTATCAAGGATATCTGCAACATAGATAATCTTGTCCTTAGGTACCCACTTTCTGGGTCCTCTCTTGTTAGTTACCCCAGAAGTTCTGACAACTTTGGGTTTCTCAACATGATAATGTAAAGGAATTTTTGCATGATATTTAGACATAGAGAAAGATCCCTTTTTAAGAGGATGTTTAGCAACTTTAGCAGGTACAGGATCAGGCAATATGGTACCAGAGGGAACAAAGCATTCATACAAGGATTTAGCTTTAGACACTGAGGGCTCATTTCTAATTGGTTTAGAATAGCCAATGCCATGCATTCCATTTCTGCTTACGCCATAGATCATTGAAGCCATTAAGCTTCTATCCACGCTTTTAGCTAGGAATCTTTGAAAAGACTTTTCATACTTAGATTCATTTCTACAATCAGAGGCATCACATGCAACAATTTCTTCTAACTTACCAATTTGGTTCTTAAGCACAGAGTTAGAATTGATCAAGGCATGATTATCATTTTTCAAATCAGAAATAATTTTCTCATGTTCAGAAGGAGTCTTGGAAACAGCAGATAAGTTCTTTTTAAGCTTCTTATGCTTAGACAATAAGGAGTTATACTTATCCATAATATCAGACAATGCATGTTACAGTTCAGAGGTAGAGAAAGAAGCGAATACCTCATTTTCATCGTTTGAGTTAGGATCTCCTTCTGATTCTGAGTCAGAGTCAACAGCTTCCTTTGACTCTGCTTCCTTGTCTTTGACAATCACCATGAGTCCTTGGACTTCACCATCAGAGTCAACATCCTCTGACTCTGATTCATCAAATGTCACCATCAGACTCTTCTTCGTCTTGAAGTGCTTCTTTGGCTTCTTGTCTTTCTTCAACTTTGGACAATCACTTTTGTAGTGCCCAGATTCTTTGCACTCAAAACATGTGACTTCCTTGATTGAAGACTTCTTCTGGCCTGAGGACTCATACTTTCCTTTTGCCTTTCCAGAGCCTTTGAACTTGCTCTGCCTGTGCTTCCAGATGCGGTTGAGTCTCTTGGAGATCAGAGTCAGCTCATCTTCATCAGAATCTTCTGATGCTTCTTCAGATTCCTCTTCTTCAGCTTGAAGAGCTTTTGACTTCTCAACCTTAGCCTTTTCAGATTTGGATTTCAAGGCTATGGACTTTTTCCTCAGATCTTGCATCTCTGAGCGCTTCAGCTCATGGCATTTCAAAATGCTGATGAGTTCTTCTAAACTCATATTCTCAACGTCTCTCGTGAGCTCTATTGAAGTCACCAAAGGCATCCAACTTTCAGGAAGACACCTGATGACCCTTATGACATGATCTTTTGTTGTGTAGCTCTTGTTGAGAGGTCGTATGCCAGCTACAAGCAATTGAAATCTGGAGAACATTTCTTCAATGGACTCATTTGGCTCCATGATGAAGGATTCATACTTTTGGATCAAAGACAATGCCTTTGATTCTTTGACTTTCTTGTTTCCTTCATGAGACATCTTCAGAGATTCAAAAATGCCTTTTGCAAACTCACGATCTGTAATCTTCTGGTACTCTTCATAGGAAATAGCACTTAGAAGAATTGCTCTTGCTTTGTGATGTTGTGAGTACAGCTTCTTTTGATCTGCAGTCATCTCTGACCTTGGGATCTTCTTGCCATCTGCATCAACTGGACGCTCGTAGCCATCCACAATAATATCCCAGAGATCTGCATCGAAACCCAGAAAGAAACTTTCCAGTCTATCTTTCCAATATTCGAACCTTTGACCGTCGAACATAGGAGGCTTTGCATTGTAACCATCTCTTTGAGTTTCACTGGTGGTGGCAGCCATTGTTTTTCACACCGGCCCGGATCACTGAACACTGTTAGGTGTGGTAATCAGAACTTGCGCTCTGATACCAATTGAAGGTATGAAAAACGGTAGAAAGGAGGGGTTTGAATAACGTTTTCAATATAAAACTTCAACCTTAAAGATTTAGACAAATCTTTCGAGAACTTAAGTGCTAAAGAAAAGAGATAGAAAAGCACACAAGGATTTTATCCTGGTTCACTTGATAAATCACTCAAGCTACTCCAGTCCACCCGTTAAGGTGATTTCTTCCTTCTTAGAATGAAGGCAATCCACTAATCAGGTAAGAGTTACAACTGCACTTGAAACCTACAAGTGACTAACAATTACACTGACTTAGCTCACACTAAGATTCACTCTCTTAGTCTTCTCTAGGATCCGATCAACCTTGATCTCCTAAAGGAACTAAACAAACTGTTTATCAAAGAATTGTTTACAAGAGATTTGCTTCTAAAAAGCTAATAGTAAACTCAATGAATTTCAGATGAAAGAAAACTTAGAAGATTTTAAATATGTCTTGCGCGTATGTATTGCTTCTAACCGTTTCTTTCAGTCTTCAGCCTCTTTATATACTCCAAGGATTAGGGTTGAGCGATGCATGGGAAATGCTACCGTTGGAGGGCAGTTCTGGAAAATCCAGCTTCTGCTGTGGCTGAGAACGTTAGGTAGGTCGTCAGGAAGGTACAGTAGCTTTTGTACTTGGATAGCGACGCGACCTTTAAACCTAGGAGACTTCTGATCAGGGGAATGCTTCATATTGGAACTTGTGAAGCCGGTTGATCAGAGTCAGAGGGAAGGCACAGATCCTCTGACCATTGTATCTTCTGATTCTGAACTCAGAGGGAAGAACATGGCCTTCAGAGTTTCTTGCTTCTGGACTTCAGAGTTTCCACTATTCAGCTTCTGGATCTTCAGAGTCTTCTACACCATCAGAACATCTGAACCTTCAGTGTTTCTTGGTTATCAGAACTTCTGGATCTTCAGAACTTCTAGCGACTGAGTCCACATCAGAGTTTGTATAACTTCAGAACTTCTGAAGCTTTTCCACTGTTCATACTGAACATGGTGAATGCGAAAGCGTTGCTTGGGTCACTCTTTATACACAGTGCTTCTGATTTGTGTGAGATTGAGTTGAGGTCAGAGCCTGTAAATAGCACACTCAGAAAAACACGTTAGAGTACCACAATTGTTCATATCAAAAGGTTAACTTGTAATCATCAAAACATAGAGTTGTACTACTAGATCAAAACTTGATCTTACACAGATGGCCTAAAACCAGACCTCCTAAGTCCAACCAACTCCCTGTGATTCCCGTAAAGAAACCACACAAAAAGCTATAGGTGGGAAACTACCCTGTTCCCAAAGGAACAAATGATGTTCAGAGCTAGGACTCTACTCCTACACTAATCCCATCTCGAGGAGCTCACACTAACACTCAATCCTACATGCTAGCATGATCGTCGTCCGAATTCGAAATCCAGAATGACCTAGTCTACATACACCATCCGTCCTCCTCTCGCAACCGCGATACGCTCCAGTTCCTGCATCTCAACCCTAGTTCCTCCCGAAGGATGAACCATCATGAATCAGCCCACCAAAGACATCTGACAAAGGGCGTTTGTTCGCCAAAGCACACACAGAAGACGCGAGGGTCAACTCCAAAGAATTATATAAATAATACCACCAATAGATACCATTAAAAGATTAGCCACTTAGGCTTATAACTAGGGATAACATCCTAGGGTTGCATTATTCCACAAAGAATATAACGACAGTAAAACATGCATCAAGTAGAACTAACAAGTATCAAACACACTCATCAACTAAGTCAGTATGCATGTCGCATGAAATGATATGCAGGTTAACCCAGTCAACCAATATGCAATCCGGAACGTGATGGACATCAAACGGATCAGCCCTAACACCAGCCACGGTGGGACCATTTCGGCCCGCGTGCCTCTTACACCACCAGGTAGTCAGATCAACTACTAAGAGTCACCTAACAACGCTCTTACGCGGAAATCCGGGTCTTATGACCATTTTGGAATCCACCGAGGTCCGGTAATCACGCCGTGTATTAACCTCCTATGTGTGCATGAATGCAATGTGATTAGCCAAACAACGTCTTCGACCTCACTCGACACGTCGCCACGTGTTCTAGGTAAATTAATGTCTCTAAAAGCTTACCCTAAGGTGAAAGTCGATTCTGCGACAAAATACAATAATCATAAAATGAGTGCAACCACTCACGATAACTCTTCGAGTCATCAATGCTCTCACGAAGTCTCACGCTTCAGTGGAGTCTCACACATTCACAAAGTCTCACGCTTCAGTGAAGTTTTATGCTTTCACAAGGTCTCTCGCCTCAGTGAATTTACACACTTGCACGAAGTCTCACGCTTCAGTGAAGTTTCATGCTCATCACAAGGTCTCACGCCTCAGTGAAGATCCATGCTTTCCACAAGGTCTCACGCCTCAGTGGAGTATCCCGCATTCACAAGGTCTCACGCCTCAGTGAAGCTTCTCGGCTCATCCCTTGGATGGCTAAACCAACTGCTCCCAGAGCACAGGAGTATCAACATACTCACAACTTCTTAACATTCTCATTACTTGGGATCCGACGACACTTCTCGCTTTCCACAACTAAGATTTGCATCCAAAGCTTCCTTTCGAGGTTAACGCCATTACTTAAAGATTTAGAGGTTGTTTAATGTCTTATGAGTTTTCTTTTCAAAATAATATCCTTTTAGTCTTATCGCAAATCCTATAAGTTCTCGGGATCTCCAAATCCCCAAATGACTCCAGAGAATGTCTCGATCCATAAACATCATAACAAGGCCCGAATCTCATTCGTCCTATCAAGCTTCCTCCAAAACTCTCAAAATAAAATCGGCATGACCTGCCCGCTATCCTCACCATTCAGAATCTCAGTTTCTAGTGCAAAGCATATTTAAATCATCACAATCAACAACATGTCATATATCCATAAATCGCATCATAAACACTTAGCACTTAGCATATAAAGCATGCACCACACATCCTAGATTACCCACATAGCACATAGCATGTAAGACAATCTCAAAAACATTCAGTAGATGAATCATCTACATTGTCAGCCGAAGCCTCAGAAAACATTTTCCAATCACACACAATTCCAGTGCATAAACAGTAAACAATGTCGAAACATCGACCCTAAGCATTAACTAGAGATTCAGTGAGAAGCCCTCACCTGTAGATTCTCCAGGACGATCTCCTAACACTTGTTCACAATCAAAGGCTTGCTCCTCTGGGAATTCCTCAAAATCACCTTTAGAGCAAAACCACAGAAATACTATCAGAATCTATCGAAAACTAAGCTATCGATACTTACTAAGGTTACTCGAAGTAATCTATACTCTAAGGTACGATAATCTAGCGCGAAAAGACAAGTTTTCGGAAAAGGAAATTTTCCTCCTCCCCCCTAATAGGGCTCGGCCACTTTGTGCAATTATGGGGCTCGGTTTTTCTTCGATCAAACTTGGTTCCTATGCTTTCATAAGCCGTAACTAAGGGTATTCTGAACTCGGAAAAATTATCGGATCAAAAACTGTCGCAGGGGTATTTTGGTCATGATTTTTAACTTAGAAATTTCAAAACTGAAATCCCAAAAACCAAATTTTGCAGGGACGTCACCAACGGCGTTTATGACAACTAATCCTACTAGCACTAAGCTAAGGCGATAGTTTTCAGCCTAAAGGTTGAAGCTTTACTCCAAAAACTCCAAAAATGGGTATTTTAGGCTAAAATTGATTCCGGCGGAATTCCGGCGACATAACGGAAAATCTAACCCGGCAGAAGTGATCTTGGGCACATAAGGAAGAGGTTTAGAATCAGAAATGAAAGATTCAGGATAGTTTTGCAAAAACCCATAAACTATCCGCTCAGAAAACTCTACAGAAAAGCTATGGAAAAAGCGATCAGAGGTAAGGATTAGCGACTATACCTCGAAGCCTTGAAGTAGCAACTGATTGATCGACGATCAAGCAAACGATGAAGAAAACTCTTCTTCCTTCTTCCTTGTTCTTGGCCGCGGTTTTGGGAGAGAAAATGGAGGAGAATTTGTGTTTTTCTTCCTTTCTTTGCTATATATAAAGGTTGGAAATTCGCGGGAAAATGAATGTTTCGCGAATCTGATTTTTCCGACTTCATTCTCCATGAATTAATAGATATGTTTTGGCAAAAGAATTCCAAAACTATAAAGAGGTCTCCTTGTATTTTTGGCAACTAATGCATAGTCGGTGTAAAACTATTTTACCCGATAAGTTGCTTTTTGCATCGAATGTCGGAATAGAAAACTTCCTTCTGAAGAAAGATTGAAATCATCAAGAGAAATGGGTGTACGCGTGTGGAATATTCATTTGAAGCTCTGAATAGAAAAAGTCTTCATTGTCAAGAAATTCTAGGGTTTTGAAATACCAGGGATTCGGTTTCGGCAAACTTCCGATGATTGGAATCGGACGTTCGTAGATCCTAGAGTTTCGCCTCGAAACGATTTTGATATATGGAAAAAGAGAAGTTCTAACATTTCTCTGAAGATTTTTGGAATTAACTTCCATCGTGCCTAAAAGTGAAAATTAGCTATATACTAGGGTTTCTGACCTAGGTTAAGCGTATAACGATCGTACTATAACTTTTATCGATCATGATGTAATCCTTTGACTTTTCCTGAACTTTCTCCTTCATAAATTTATTTCATTTGGTAAACTCTAGTTCAGGTTTCCCTTCACAATACATCAACCCTAATCGTAAATGGAAATCTCTTCCACTGATCCTAAGCTTAAAATCTTGGGTCTTACATTACTACCCTCCAAAAAGAAAGTTTCGTCCTCGAAACTTAAGGGTCAGTAATAGTTCTGGATATTATTCCTTGATCTTTTCCTCTAACTCTCACATAACACCGTCCGTGTCTTTATTCCAAATAATTTTCACTAAAACACTCTACTTTCTCTTCGATTGTTTCACTCTTCTAGCCCCAATGCTGGTTCGACGGCGTCTCAACAGACATAACATCTTTCAACTTGCCGAGGTTTAACTACAATCGTCAATGATGACACCACTAAAACTCTTACTCAAATATGATCTTCAGCTTCCGAAGTCGATCTTTACCCTAAGATTCTCATTCCACTTAGCAAAATTCACTTGCTAATCTCTAGCTTGTATCACCGAAATCCATAACAAGTTTCATTCACTCTTAGACTTTAAGCAACTTGTCCAGATATGACAACCTCAAGTGTTCATCTTAATACTAACACTCCCCTTTTCTGTAACTTGATCACCATCTCGTCCATCAACTTCTTAATCTCTCAATCAAATTCTGACCAACTTTGAGTCCTAGAAACTTAAGACAACAATTCATAGACCTAAAACCTAAACCTTTACCAAGTTTGGACCTCTAATGTCCGTTAATTCTTCAATACCTCTTAAATGAATATCCATTTCTTCAATCTATAACTCCTTCGCAAGAAAACTAATACTTAATGCGAACATTTCCTCCCAACTCGACTAATCCTGGATCCAATCAAGTTAATCTTACCAATCCTTCTATCAAAGTCCATAGCCAGCTCTGATTCCGAATATCACCCCCTCAATATTAAGTTGATCAAGCCTAATCTATCGAAGGTGAAATTTAGAAAAACCCACTGGAACAGTCAATGAGTTCCTATCATCCAGTAGTCACAATATCCTGATGTTAAATCCTTAAATGATTCCGCTACGGAACTACACACCCTCATCATAACACGTATACTACCCATAAGGAATCTCTCTAAGATTCAATCTTCAGCTTCTAACTTCTTGTTAAACGCATTGGTGCAAAACTACTTTCTAGGTTTACCGTGTTATTCTAAACCTCGTGTAATTTCTATAGCTAAAATACGAGCTACGGTCAAATAAGGTGTTAATAGGCGTAATAACTATAAGGTCAAAGCTTAGACAGTATAAATAAGTTAGGTGTGTTTGCACACGCTACGAGAGTAATGGAATATATTATACTGAAATGAGAAGGAATGGTTAGAAGGTTACCATCGTTCTTGCGCTCTCCTCTGACAAACCCCTCAGCTCTCTCACCGTCCATGGTGTAAACTCTTGCTTTAGCAGCAGGACGCTTTCCACGAGCAGTGTTCACGGTTGGCTCCGTCTTGGGTGCTCTGCACTGACCAGCATTATGCCCCATTTTGTTACAATTAAAGCACTTGGGCCTCTTGTCGGGACAAGCATTAGCATAATGCCCCGGCTCCCCACATCTGAAACAGGTCATCTCCTTCTTCAAAGTCTGATCTCCGGAACCTCCAGCAGTACCCGTCATGGGTCTGTAAGATCCTGAAGTAAATCCTTTTCCAGCAGGACGCTGATACGGCCCCCTGCTCTGAAATTTCTCTCTGCTCTGAAAATTTTGAGAGCCCGACCTCATCGGCCCTCCAGTCCCAGCCCGGTTTAATCTCCGGTTCTTCATCAGCTCTACTTCCGTGGCTTTCTCGACCAACGATTGGAATCGCATGATTCCCAGTGGTCTCACTGAGTCCTCAATATCAGGCCTCAGTCCATTAACAAAACGCTTGCACATATAGCGCTCATTCACGTGATCATGAAAGAATTGGAAATGCTTCGCCAAGGACTCCAGCTTCGAAGCAAATTCCGGCACTGACATACCTCCCTGACGGAGTGTCAGAAATTGTGACTCCCGCTCATCCCGAGCACTTGTTGGAAAATACTTTTCCAAGAATGCGGTCCGGAATGAGTTCCAGCTAATCTCCTCGTGATTGTCTTCCATAATTCCTCTGGTGCCCTTCCACTAGTACTCAGCATCCCCGAGTAGCAGATAAGTCACCATGCCCACTTTGGCACCCTCAGCAGTTTGTAGTACGCCGAATATCTTCTCGATTTCCTGAATCCAGAGATCCGCTTTGTCTGGGTCAGTACCACCAGAGAACTTTGGTGGGTTTTGCCTCCTGAAGTCATTGAGGCCTTTGTTTTGGTCCAGAGTTACTTCCCTCTGGCGCTGATGCTGTTCACGTGCCTCCTCAGCAGCACGCCTCATAGCATTATCGTTCGCTTGTGCCGTCACCGCTTGGGCCATAGTGGCCATCATCTCCGCTAACTGGTTAGTGTTCACCATGTTCTGTTAAGTTAGACAAACAGTTAGTACTCATCATAAGATAGCATCTAGCATCACTATACAATATGAGTAAGCAATAACTTCAATCAATTTTTAAGCGAAAAATCGCTTGCAGACAATCAATTTTCACTCTTTGCAGAGTCACACAACCTAGCACAGAAGACCTATTCCCCAACAACTCCCGAAAGACTCGACCGTGCTCTGATACCACAATGTAACACCCCGATTTCGGTGGCGTCACTTTAGTAACCAAAAGTAAACTTAATGCGGAAAAACGTGAATATTTTTTTTTTGATAATAACTACGACAAGACTGAATTGAATAAAACCCGAATGCGAAAAGCAATAGAACTAAAATACAATATATAAACAACCCTCGCTGTAAGTAACCACCTCGTCACGAGTAACCTCCAGTGACGGAAAGAAAACTGTAACGCCCGTAGGCAATATGTACAAACCAAATAAAAAGGTGAAGTGTCCGCAACACCATCCCTCAAAACTGAGAATAAGTCAGCCCAGATGGCCTAAAACAAGACCTCCTAAGTCCAACCAACTCCCTGTGATTCCCGTAAAGAAACCACACAAAAAGCTATAGGTGGGAAACTACCCTGTTCCCAAAGGAACAAATGATGTTCAGAGCTAGGACTCTACTCCTACACTAATCCCATCTCGAGGAGCTCACACTAACACTCAATCCTACATGCTAGCATGATCGTCGTCCAAATTCGAAATCCAGAACGACCTAGTCTACATACACCATCCGTCCTCCTCTCGCAACCGCGATACGCTCCAGTTCCTGCATCTCAACCCTAGTTCCTCCCGAAGGATGAACCATCATGAATCAGCCCGCCAAAGACATCTGACAAAGGGCGTTTGTTCGCCAAAGCACACACAGAAGACGCGAGGGTCAACTCCAAAGAATTATATAAATAATACCACCAATAGATACCATTAAAAGATTAGCCACTTAGGCTTATAACTAGGGATAACATCCTAGGGTTGCATTATTCTACAAAGAATATAACGACAGTAAAACACAGTTAACATGCATCAAGTAGAACTAACAAGTATCAAACACACTCATCAACTAAGTCAGTATGCATGTCGCATGAAATGATATGCAGGTTAACCCAGTCAACCAATATGCAATCCGGAACGTGATGGACATCAAACGGATCAGCCCTAACACCAGCCACGGTGGGACCATTTCGGCCCGCGTGCCTCTTACACCACCAGGTAGTCAGATCAACTACTAAGAGTCACCTAACAGCGCTCTTACGCGGAAATCCGGGTCTTATGACCATTTTGGAATCCACCGAGGTCCGGTAATCACGCCGTGTATTAACCTCCTATGTGTGCATGAATGCAATGTGATTAGCCAAACAACGTCTTCGACCTCACTCGACACGTCGCCACGTGTTCTAGGTAAATTAATGTCTCTAAAAGCTTACCCTAAGGTGAAAGTCGATTCTGCGACAAAATACAATAATCATAAAATGAGTGCAACCACTCACGATAACTCTTCGAGTCATCAATGCTCTCACGAAGTCTCACGCTTCAGTGGAGTCTCACACATTCACAAAGTCTCACGCTTCAGTGAAGTTTTATGCTTTCACAAGGTCTCTCGCCTCAGTGAATTTACACACTTGCACGAAGTCTCACGCTTCAGTGAAGTTTCATGCTCATCACAAGGTCTCACGCCTCAGTGAAGATCCATGCTTTCCACAAGGTCTCACGCCTCAGTGGAGTATCCCGCATTCACAAGGTCTCACGCCTCAGTGAAGCTTCTCGGCTCATCCCTTGGATGGCTAAACCAACTGCTCCCAGAGCACAGGAGTATCAACATACTCACAACTTCTTAACATTCTCATTACTTGGGATCCGACGACACTTCTCGCTTTCCACAACTAAGATTTGCATCCAAAGCTTCCTTTCGAGGTTAACGCCATTACTTAAAGATTTAGAGGTTGTTTAATGTCTTATGAGTTTTCTTTTCAAAATAATATCCTTTTAGTCTTATCGCAAATCCTATAAGTTCTCGGGATCTCCAAATCCCCAAATGACTCCAGAGAATGTCTCGATCCATAAACATCATAACAAGGCCCGAATCTCATTCGTCCTATCAAGCTTCCTCCAAAACTCTCAAAATAAAATCGGCATGACCTGCCCGCTATCCTCACCATTCAGAATCTCAGTTTCTAGTGCAAAGCATATTTAAATCATCACAATCAACAACATGTCATATATCCATAAATCGCATCATAAACACTTAGCACTTAGCATATAAAGCATGCACCATACATCCTAGATTACCCACATAGCACATAGCATGTAAGACAATCTCAAAAACATTCAGTAGATGAATCATCTACATTGTCAGCCGAAGCCTCAGAAAACATTTTCCAATCACACACAATTCCAGTGCATAAACAGTAAACAATGTCGAAACATCGACCCTAAGCATTAACTAGAGATTCAGTGAGAAGCCCTCACCTGTAGATTCTCCAGGACGATCTCCTAACACTTGTTCACAATCAAAGGCTTGCTCCTCTGGGAATTCCTCAAAATCACCTTTAGAGCAAAACCACAGAAATACTATCAGAATCTATCGAAAACTAAGCTATCGATACTTACTAAGGTTACTCGAAGTAATCTATACTCTAAGGTACGATAATCTAGCGCGAAAAGACAAGTTTTCGGAAAAGGAAATTTTCCTCCTCCCCCCTAATAGGGCTCGGCCACTTTGTGCAATTATGGGGCTCGGTTTTTCTTCGATCAAACTTGGTTCCTATGCTTTCATAAGCCGTAACTAAGGGTATTCTGAACTCGGAAAAATTATCGGATCAAAAACTGTCGCAGGGGTATTTTGGTCATGATTTTTAACTTAGAAATTTCAAAACTGAAATCCCAAAAACCAAATTTTGCAGGGACGTCACCAACGGCGTTTATGACAACTAATCCTACTAGCACTAAGCTAAGGCGATAGTTTTCAGCCTAAAGGTTGAAGCTTTACTCCAAAAACTCCAAAAATGGGTATTTTAGGCTAAAATTGATTCCGGCGGAATTCCGGCGACATAACGGAAAATCTAACCCGGCAGAAGTGATCTTGGGCACATAAGGAAGAGGTTTAGAATCAGAAATGAAAGATTCAGGATAGTTTTGCAAAAACCCATAAACTATCCGCTCAGAAAACTCTACAGAAAAGCTATGGAAAAAGCGATCAGAGGTAAGGATTAGCGACTATACCTCGAAGCCTTGAAGTAGCAACTGATTGATCGACGATCAAGCAAACGATGAAGAAAACTCTTCTTCCTTCTTCCTTGTTCTTGGCCGCGGTTTTGGGAGAGAAAATGGAGGAGAATTTGTGTTTTTCTTCCTTTCTTTGCTATATATAAAGGTTGGAAATTCGCGGGAAAATGAAAGTTTCGCGAATCTGATTTTTCCGACTTCATTCTCCATGAATTAATAGATATGTTTTGGCAAAAGAATTCCAAAACTATAAAGAGGTCTCCTTGTATTTTTGGCAACTAATGCATAGTCGGTGTAAAACTATTTTACCCGATAAGTTGCTTTTTGCATCGAATGTCGGAATAGAAAACTTCCTTCTGAAGAAAGATTGAAATCATCAAGAGAAATGGGTGTACGCGTGTGAAATATTCATTTGAAGCTCTGAATAGAAAAAGTCTTCATTGTCGAGAAATTCTAGGGTTTTGAAATACCAGGGATTCGGTTTCGGCAAACTTCCGATGATTGGAATCGGACGTTCGTAGATCCTAGAGTTTCGCCTCGAAACGATTTTGATATATGGAAAAAGAGAAGTTCTAACATTTCTCTGAAGATTTTTGGAATTAACTTCCATCGTGCCTAAAAGTGAAAATTAGCTATATACTAGGGTTTCTGACCTAGGTTAAGCGTATAACGATCGTACTATAACTTTTATCGATCATGATGTAATCCTTTGACTTTTCCTGAACTTTCTCCTTCATAAATTTATTTCATTTGGTAAACTCTAGATCAGGTTTCCCTTCACAATACATCAACCCTAATCGTAAATGGAAATCTCTTCCACTGATCCTAAGCTTAAAATCTTGGGTCTTACAATGTTGACTCTGATGGTGAAGTCCAAGGACTCATGGCCATTGTCAAAGACAAATGAGCAGAGTCAAAGGATGTTGTTGACTCTGACTCAGAATCAGAAGAAGATCCTAACTTAGACGATGAAAATGAGATATCCTTGATAGCTCCACTGAAACACCAATCATGGTATCTGGACAGTGGATGCTCGCGTCACATGACGGGAGAAAGGCGTATGTTCCAAGAGCTAAAACTTAAGCCTGGAGGAGAAGTTGGCTTTGGTGGCAACGAAAAGGGTAAAATTGTTGGTACTGGTACTATTTGTGTAGATAGTAGTCCATGCATTGACAATGTTTTATTGGTAGATGGCTTAACTCATAACTTATTGTCTATAAGTCAATTAGCTGACAAGGGTTATGATGTTATCTTTAATCAAAAGTCCTGCCGGGCTGTAAGTCAGATCGATGGCTCTGTTCTGTTTAACAGCAAGAGGAAGAACAACATTTATAAGTTCAGATTATCTGAGTTGGAGGCTCAGAATGTGAAGTGTCTTCTGTCTGTTAATGAAGAGCAATGGGTATGGCATAGACGGTTAGGGCATGCCAGTATGAGAATGATTTCTCAGCTGAGCAAGCTAAACCTTGTCAGGGGCTTACCCACTCTGAAGTTCTCTTCAGACGCTCTTTGTGAAGCATGTCAGAAAGGCAAATTCACAAAAGTCCCTTTCAAGGCAAAGAATGTTGTCTCAACGTCAAGGCCGTTGGAACTTCTGCATATCGACCTGTTTGGACCAGTGAAAACTGAGTTTATAGGTGGCAAGAGATATGGGATGGTCATTGTTGACGACTATAGCCGCTGGACATGGGTAAAATTTCTAACCCGCAAGGATGAGTCTCATGCTGTGTTCTCTACCATCATAGCCCAAGTGCAAAACGAGAAGGCTTGTAGGATTGTGCGTGTCAGGAGTGACCATGGTGGAGAGTTTGAGAATGACAAGTTTGAGAGTCTGTTTGATTCCTATGGAATTGCACATGATTTCTCTTGTCCCAGAACTCCTCAACAAAATGGTGTTGTTGAGAGGAAGAACAGAACTCTTCAGGAGATGGCTAGAACCATGCTCCAAGAAACTGGCATGGCTAAGCACTTTTGGGCAGAGGTAGTAAACACAGCGTGTTACATTCAGAACAGAATCTCTGTGAGACCAATTCTGAATAAGACTCCCTATGAATTGTGGAAGAATATAAAACCCAACATTTCTTATTTTCATCCTTTTGGTTGTGTTTGTTACGTTCTTAATACTTAGGATAGATTGCATAAATTTGATGCTAAGTCTTCTAAATGTCTATTACTTGGTTACTATGAGAGATCTAAAGATTTCAGATTTTATAATACTAATGCTAAAACAATTGAAGAATCTATTCATGTTAGATTTGACGATAAGCTTGACTCTGACCAGTCAAAACTAGTTGAGAAATTTGCAGATTTAAGTATAAGTGTTTCTGACAAAGGCGAAGCTGAGCCAGAGGAAGATGAACCAGAAGAAGCTGGTCCCTCTGATTCACAAACTCAGAAGAAGAGCAGAATCACTGCAACTCATCCTAAGCAATTGATTTTGGGCAACAAATATGAACCAGTCAGAACCGGATCAGCCTTCAGACCCTCTGAAGAGACCCTGCTTAGTCTGAAAGGATTGGTGTCCTTCATTGAACCCAAGTCAATTGATGAAGCTCTTCAGGACAAGGACTGGATTCTGGCTATGGAAGAATAATTGAATCAATTTTCCAAGAATGATGTTTGGAGCCTAGTGAAGAAGCCTCAAAGTGTCCTTGTAATTGGAACAAAATGGGTGTTCAGAAACAAGTTGAATGAGAAAGGTGATGTAGTCAGAAACAAGGCAAGGCTAGTTGCTCAAGGCTACAGTCAGCAGGAAGGAATAGACTACACAGAAACATTTGCTCCAGTAGCAAGACTAGAAGCAATCAGACTGCTGATCTCCTTCTCTGTGAATCACAACATAATTCTACATCAGATGGATGTTAAGAGTGCCTTCCTAAATGGATACATATCAGAGGAATTCTACGTTCATCAACCCCCAGGTTTTGAGGATGAGAAGAACCGAGACCATGTTTTCAAGTTGAAGAAATCACTCTATGGTCTGAAGCAAGCTCCCAGAGCATGGTATGAGAGACTCAGCTCATTCCTTCTGGAGAAAGAGTTTGTAAGGGGTAAAGTAGATACAACTCTTTTTTGCAAAACTTACAAAGATGATATCTTAATTGTGAAAATTTATGTTGATGATATTATATTTGGTTCTGCTAATCAATCTCTATGCAAAGAATTTTCTGAGATGATGCAGGCTGAATTTGAGATGAGTATGATGGGAGAACTCAAGTACTTTCTGGGAATACAAGTTGATCAAACACCAGAAGGAACATATATCCATCAGAGCAAGTACACTAAAGAACTTCTGAAGAAGTTCAATATGCTGGAATCTACAGTTGCCAAGACTCCAATGCATCCTACATGCATTCTGTAGAAAGAAGATGCAAGTGGTAAAGTTTGTCAGAAGCTCTATCGTGGTATGATAGGATCACTTCTATACTTAACTGCATCTAGGCCTGATATATTGTTTAGTGTTCATTTATGTGCTCGTTTCCTATCAAATCCAAGGGAAACCCACTTAACTGCTGTTAAGAGGATCCTAAGGTATCTGAAAGGTACTACTAACCTTGGCTTGATGTATAAGAAAACATCAGAGTATAAGCTGTCAGGTTATTGTGATGCTGATTATGCTGCAGATAGAACAGAGAGAAAAAGAACTTCTGGAAATTGTCAATTTCTGGGAAGCAACTTAGTCTCATGGGCAAGCAAGAGGCAATCAACCATTGCACTATCTACTGCAGAGGCAGAATATATCTCAGCAGCAATATGCAGCACTCAAATGCTCTGGATGAAACATCAGCTGGAGGATTATCAAATCCTTGAGAGCAATATCTCAATCTATTGTGATAACACTACTGCAATTTCATTGAGTAAGAATCCTATCTTACATTCAAGGGCAAAGCACATTGAGGTAAAGTATCATTTCATTAGAGATTATGTACAGAAGGGCGTACTTCTTCTGAAGTTTGTTGATACTGACCATCAATGGGCAGATATCTTTACAAAGCCCTTAGCAGAGGATAGATTTAATTTCATTCTGAAAAATCTGAATATGGACTTTTGTCCAGCATGAAGATGGATCAGAACCTCTGACTATGATACTTCTTTATCAGAAGATGCCTAGTTCAGAAGGTAACTCTATCAGAGTTTATGTACCCATTGGTGCTGACTCTGAAGCTGAGACAGTAAACGTGTGTCAGTATCTCTGATACATAGTTCCTTGTGTCCGTGCTGACAGTCTGTCGTAATGAGTGTTGATGTGCTTCTCTCTTGCGTGTGATATATGTATTAATTGTTACTATCATGTCTTTAATTTTTAACCGTTGATTTTAATTTGCTTTTTTATCAACAACGGTTATTTTTCAAAAACCCACTATACACACACGTTCTCCTACACTTACGGTTTTACTTTCTCTCTCTTCAGTTTTTCAAAAACTTATCCCCACGATCTCTCTCTCTCTATTTATCCTTCTCCTTTCTACCCAAAACCTTCAACCGCCTTCAAGATGGTTAGACCCAACAGAAGAGAAACTGCAGATGCAACCAGATTTCCTCATATGGTAGTAGGCCAAGCTACAGGTCAATTGGGTCCTGAAACTCCAAGTCAAGGTCAGGCTCAAGAGAAGATGATTCCAATTGCAGAACGGGGCTGTGCCGTTCACTGTGTTTTTGCTCCGGAAGAACTCCAGGTGCTTGCTGAATGGAGATTCGACCTGGATAATATAGCTGCTAATGGGTATGATCTTCGTTCTGAAGTTCATGTTCAAGGCTGGGAAGAATACTTCAACAGACTTCGAGGTCCAATCTATGACAAATTGGTCAAGGAATTCTGGAAACATGCTGACTGTGATGACACACAAGTGGTTTCTTACATTGCTGGAAGGAGAATAATCATCACTGAGAAGTCTATTGTGAATCTTCTGGGTGCACACACTGGAACTGGGTATAGATTCCAACTGACGGAATCAAAGGTGAAACTCAGAACCAAGGATGAAACCAACAAGGCTCTTTACACAACATACAAACCTGGCAAGAGCGACTACAAAGTGGTGGATCTTCATCCCAAGCTAAGGATCTGGCACAAGATTCTGCTTCACTGCATCAACTAGAGGCCAAAGGGAAGCTCTCCTGATTACATCAACTTCTGCCAGAAGGCAATGCTGTTCTTCATTCAGGATCATAGGAAGATCTGCCTTCCTTTCTTCCTGTTCTCTTATCTGAAAGAGAGTATCAGGAAATCCAGAACCACTGCCTCCATCAAGTATGCTATCAAGTACATCCCTTTTGGGAGACTGCTTTCAGACCTCTTCATTGAGAGCAAATTCATAGAAGATCTGATCAAGGTAGGATGCACAGAGGACCTGTCTACAATTGTTAGTGATGTCTTCACATCCACATCTCTGAAGAAGATGGGATTGGTCAAGAAGAAGGTTGCCCCTGCTCATGAAGATACCTCTGCTGAAGTAAGACAAAGAAGGGTGCCTCTGAATGATTACCCTCTGTGGTCCCAAGCAGATAACCCAGAAGCTATTTTGTGCTACATTGATGATCTGAAGCAACAAGGGTACGAGATAGATGTGGACGAGTTTTTCAGAAAACTGCCGCCAGCTCCAGAGTTTGACTCTCCTCCCAAGAGGAAAGTTCAGAGAAAAATGGTCTTGGAGGAATCTTCTGAAGAGTCTGATGATCAGAAAAAGAAGAAGAAAGCTGACAAATCTAAGAGGAAGCACGAGGAACCCACCAAACCAGATGCTCCATCTGATGGTGATGATGGTGATGCTCCTCCTCCAAAGAAGAAAAAGAAGCAAGTCAGAATTGTGGAGAAGCCAACCCGTGTGGAACTTGCTGCTACAGTCATCAGAATGAATACTTCTGCCAGAGTGACTCGGTCTGCCGTGCAATCATCAAGTAAGTCTGCTGTTACTGAATCTGATGATGATTTAAATTCACTTGATGCACTCCCCATCTCTACACTCCTTAACCGCACAGCCACCCAACTCACTCCTATCCCAGAGTCCCAACCAGCTGCCCAAACCACATCTCCACCAAATTCACCAAGGTCTTCATTTTTCCAACCTTCCCAACAAGAAGCACCTCTTTGGAACATGCTTCAGACTCCACGTCCCGATGAACCAACCTCACCCATTACCATTCAATATAACCCACTAACCTCTGAACCCATCATTCTTGAACAACCAGAACCTGAACCCAGAACTTCTGATCACTCTGTCCCCAGAGCATCAGAACGTCCTGTTCGTAGAACTGCTGATACAAATTCTTCCACTCCCTATACTTCTGTATCCTTTCCTACCAATGTTACTGATTCATCACCCTCCAACAACTCTGAATCAATTCGCAAATTTCATGAAGTTTGGAAAGAAAAAGAGTCTGCCATTCCAGAGTACTACCACACAGTACCTAGCCCTAGGAGATACCCTGGACCTAGACCAGAACGTCTAGTTGACCCAGATCATCCTATCCAAGCTGACCCCTTGCATGAAGCAGACCCTTTAGCCCAACAAGTTCATCCAGACCAAGTTCACCAAGAACCCATTCAACCAGAACCAGAAAACTCAGTGTCTAACCACTCTTCGGTTAGATCACCACACCCTCAGGTTGAAACCTCTGTACCAAACCTTGAAACCTCTGAACCAAATGTCCGAACTTTTGATGTTGGTTCTCCTCAAGGTGCCTCTGAGGCAAACAGCAGCAACCACCCCACCTCTCCTGAAACCAATCTCTCCATTGTTCCCTACACATACCTCAGGCCAAACTCTCTTTCTGAGTGCATCAGTGTTTTTAATCATGAAGCTTCACTGATGATTCGCAATGTGCAAGGTCACACTGACCTGAGTGAGAACTCTGACTTTGTTGCTGAATAATGGAATCGTCTGAGTACTTGGTTAGTTGCTCAGGTTCCTGTTATGATGAGTCATCCCACTGCTGAAAGGGATCAGAGGATTGAGGCTGCCAATCAGCGGTTTAACAGAAGAGTTGCTATGCATGAACAATAGCAAAGAACTAAGTTACTTGAAGCTGTTGAAGAAGCAAAAAGAAAGAAAGAGCAAGCAGAAGAAGCTGCACGTCAAGAGGCTGCACAAGCTGAAAATGCAAGATTAGAAGCTGAGATACTAGAAGCTGAAGCTGAAGCTCTTAGATGTCAAGCTCTTGCACCTGTGATTTTCACTTATGCTGCTTCTGATTCCACTCAAGCTCCTCACTCTGCTTAGAATGTTCCCTCTACCTCTACACAGCCAAGTTCTTCCAGACTTGACATCATGGAACAACATCTCAATTCTCATGAGACTCTGCTGGTGGAAATGAAGCAAGTTCTTCAAGAACTCCTGCGTCGCTCTGACAAGCCTTAGTTTTTAGGATTTCTTTCGTTTTTCCTTCTTAACTTTTTTTTTTAATTTTTTACTTTTATTATTTGCTATGTTTTGCTTACTCGTCGTTTATCATTGCATATATATATATATGACATTGTGTTTGCAAAATTCTTTTTCTTTATTCATATCAATCATGCTTTTACATCATACATTTTATTCCCTACATCTAGAATGGAGGATCCTTCCTCATTCTTCTGCACTCCCGGCGTTGCTCTGCTCTTTCCTTCTCCAGCCGATCAAGCGCATACTCTATATTGCCAAGCTTGATGCTAAGCTCGGTTTTCTCCAGACTATCTTCTATAGTCTTGATTCTTCTTTCCACTGACTCCTTCTCTTCCAGAAAGTCCAGTTCTAGCTGGCTGAGTTCCTGAACTTCCTCCACGAAGCCAAGGAACTCTCTCAGATCATTCTCCAGCTCTGGACCAAGATCTTCTTCGAGCAGTGTCTTCGTCAGCTCTTGTATCGTTCGTGTACCATCAGGGTGCTGGATGTTAAGGAACATGTCTTCCTCGAAGGCCTTCCTTCTGAGCTCTTCCAATGCCTTTCTGTATGATGCCATTTTCTCTTAATTGGTATTGATCGAGTTGTGAAGCTTACCCTCTTCTTACTCGCTTTATATAAGCTTCATTCTCTCCTTGGAAGTTATTGCTCATACAGTTTCTCGAGGTTAAGTCCTTGGTAACTGAAGCTTCTCTTTACTCCCGTGGCCGGTGGTAAACGTTCTTCTTTTGCATTAACTCCCTTCTTTAATTCGCTTAACTCTTATTCATGCATCGTTTATTTCTCCATATCGTTTTTAAACTTAGACCTTCTCTAAGGGGGAGAACCTTGTACTTCAAGCTAAGTTTTTCACACCCCATACTTTTTGCTTATGACAAAAAGGGGGAGTACACCCAGTTTTTGATGTGTAAACTGTGTTAGTGTGATTAATTTTCTTTTGGAGAATTTAAGAGTTCCACCTTTATGACCATAGATGTGTCACTGGGCAAATACAAGGAATGCATTTCACTTCTTCTGAAGTGATTCTATTTGACTCTGATACCACTTATTGTTGACTCTGAATATTTATGCGCTCTGATTAGTTTATTTCATCTATGTCATGCGCCTTCACTCTGAACTCTTACATTATTTAGCTCAGAATCTAGACATTTCTAACGTTTTCATTAAGTCTTAGATTCAGGGGGAGCTATGCTCAGAATCAAGCTGTGACTTGGATTCAGAATGAGCAAAATAAACTATTCACATCAGGATAAGTCTTATTCTATCTCTCTAAACTCTGAGTGAATTCAGTTTACTGTTTAAGAATTGTTCATCAAAATACTTGGTTTTGTCATCATCAAAAAGGGGGAGATTGTAAGATCAAGTTTTGATCGAGTAGTACAACTCAATGTTTTGATGATTACAAGTTAACATTTTAGTATGAACAATTATGGTACTCTAACGTGTTTTTCTGAGTGTGCTATTTACAGGCTCTGACCTCAATTCAATCTCACACAAATCAGAAGCACTGTGCATAAAGAGTGACCCAAGCATTGCTTTCGCAACATCTATGTTCACTCTGAACAGTAGAAACGCTTCAGATGATCTGAAGTCATACAAGCTCTGATATGGACTCAGGCACTTGAAGTTCTGAAGATCCAGACGTTCTGACAACCAAGAAACTCTGAAGGTTCAGATGTTCTGATGGTGTAGAAGACTCTGAAGATCCATAAGCTGAAAAGTGGTAACTCTGATGTCCAGAAGCAAGATGACTCTGAAGACCATGTACTTCCCTCTGAGTTCAGAATCAGAAGATACAACAGTCAGAGGATCTCTGCTTCCCTCTGACTCTGATCAACGAGCTTCACAAGTTCCAACATACAGCATTCCCCTGATCAGAAGTCTACTAGGTTTAAAGGTCAAGTCACTATCCAAGTACAAAAGCAAATGTACTATCCTGACGACCTACCTAACATTCTCAGCCACAGCAGAAGCTGGAATTTCCAGAACTGCCCTCCAACGGTAGCATTCCCATGCAGCGTTCAAACCCTAATCCTTGGAGTATAAATAGAGGCTGAAGATTGAAATATGCGGTTGGAAGAATCTCACACGCGCAAGCTATATTCAAACCTTCTAAGCATTCTTTCATCTGAATTCATTGTGTTTACTCTTAGCTTTTCAGAAGCAAATTCTTTGTAAACATTCTTTCTTAAACAGTTGTTTAGTTACCTTTAGGAGATCAAGTTTGATCGGATCCTAGAGAAGACTAAGAGAGTGAATCTTAGTGTGAGCTAAGTTAGTGTATTGTTAGTCACTTGTAGGTTTCAAGTGCAGTTGTAACATTTACCTGATTAGTGGATTGCCTTCATTCTAAGAAGGAAGAAATCACCTTAACGGGTGGACTGGATTAGCTTGAGTGATTTATCAAGTGAACCAGGATAAAATTCTTGTGTGCTTTTCTATCTCTTATCTTAAGAACTTTGTTCTCGAAAGATTTATTAAAATCTTTAAGGTGGAAGTTTTATTCTGAAAACGTTATTCAAACCCCCCCCTCCCTTTTCTACCGTTTTTCATACCTTCAATTGATCCTTATGCTAGGATCGTTGATGGGAAACTGATTGTTCCCAGTTTTGAAGAAGAAGAAGAAGAAGAAGAAGAAGAGCCAAAGAAAACAATTGACTCTTCAATCCCGACCTGCCCATCAAGACTGAAGGCATTAATCCTTATGGATCGTTGATGGGAAACTGATTGTTCCCAGTTTTGAAGAAGAAGAAGAAGAAGAAGAAGAAGAAGAAGAAGAGGAGGAGGAGGAGGAGGAGGAGGAGAAGAAGAAGAAGAAGAAGAAGAAGAAGAAGAAGAAGAAGAAGAAGAAGAAGAAGAAGAAGAAGAAGAAGAATGATAAATAAGAAGAATGATGAAGAAGAAGAAGAAAGAGATGAAGATGGTAACAACAAGGAGGGCGAAGGAGAGAACAACTAATCCTTCGCCAGAAAAAATTCGAATGTTGATGTTTTATGTCTTTTCCGTTTTGGTACTGAACAATTTAAGTCTCCTTCCTTGTAGCTTTCTGCTTGTTTCCGTTGTACTGCTTTCTTTATAGACTAATGCAAAGTATGTTCTTGTTATGTCAAACTTGATATTTTCTGATATCTTTACACTTGCAACTTCTTCATTCTAACTTAACCCAAGAATAATAAAATCCTAGGACTAAAGTTCTAATCCGAAAAAAAAAGTCATGGTATTGTATAAGTTCATAATAATATGAAACGGACTACACAATGTGATAATGTAATGAATAAATGAGATAATCCACTACGCGACTAACTTTTGTCTTCATTCATTCAATTCCAAAGCGTTAGCCTTATCATCCAATCGTGAAAAATCTTCGATATTTCTTTACCAACTATTCTTTGAATTCATAAGGCCTTAGCATTTTTGAGTTTAATAAAAAATAATGTATCAGAAGTTCAACTGTTTCTGACATAAACTTTTTCTCGCTTGGAGACTTGTGCTTAATTTGGACAAGCTTAATCCAAATTAAGGCTGTGCTTATGAATTCGCAGTCAAATGCTCTAGTTTTAAGAGACCTACTCTTTCTCAATAGTCTAGCATCGCCCAATTGATAGACCTAAGTTGAAAATTGAATAATGTGCTAAAAAGCAATCATTCATTTTTAAAAAGGTTATGCCTCGTTAAAAACTCTCCCGCCCGGGGTAGAGAAAAGAGTTCATGCCACTAAGTCTTAGCAAACCACATAGTCTTGACACACGAAACAAACAGACAAACTACAAAACAAACAAACACGACATAGTCTTTAAACACAACAAACAACTGAAAAGAAATTTCCAGAATGGCGAAACAACTGTAGTAATAGCGCAAGTGTTGTGCATTCCACGCCCATGGAATCCTGCGCCCAGATAGCTCTTCCAAATGATAAGCCCCGTGCCCCAAGTCACGCAGAATTCTATACGACCCTTCTCAATTAGGTGTCAGCTTAGAATCACTTGGACCTTTAGCCTTTCTGCACAGCACCAAATCGCCCACTTGCATATGCCTAGGGACAACCCGCGAATTGTAACGCCTCTCAAATCTTTGCTTCACTGGAGCTTCCCTCAGATGAACCTCAGCCTTCATTTCATCAGCCAAATTTAGATTCACTAGCCTGTTTTCCTGATTTTGTTCTTCATCATATGTTGCAACTCTAAAAGTCATATCCTGAATTTCCACTGGAATCATTGCATCAACTCCATAAGAAAGCTTGAAAGGCGTTTCTCCTGTAGTGGATTGTGGTGTTGTATTGTAAGCCCATACTACAGTTATCAACTCATCAGCCCATAGGCTTTTTGCTTCACCCAAACGTTTCTTCACACCATTCAGAATAACCTTATTTGCTGCTTCAACCTAACCATTAGACAGCGGATGTTCAACTGAAGCAAATCTCATCTCAATTCTCATTTCATCACAAAAATCTCCGACCTTCCTACTTGTAAATTGTGTTCCATTGTCAGAGACAATTGTCGCTGGCACCCAAACCTGAAAATTATTTTCCTCTAATAAAATTTCTTAACCTTTTCAGTTGTTATCTTCGCCATAGATTCTGCCTCAATCTATAACGCCCTCTAAACCCCGCATAAATATTATAGCTTAAATCAGAGTAAAATGCATAACACAGAGGGTGTCACACTTATTCTCCAAAGCCATAAATCAAAACACCTGTCTTGCTCATAATAAATGGACTGGGCGAGACCCCAGGGTCCCTCGCCCAGGAGCGCTGGCCTAGGGCGATGAGCGGACCAGGGACTTAGGCCTTCATCCCGGAGGCCCAACTGGCCCATTAGGATGGTTCAGAGGCGCTAAGCCCAACTCCCCCAACTATAAATAGGGGAGGAATACCAATTGTAAAGGACTCTTAGCTCATTTGTGAAATAACAAGATTGAAATTCAGTTATTCTCTTTCCAAAGCGGTTACGCTCTTATTCTCCATAAGAATCTCACATCAAGTTCCTTACACCTTAGGTATTATACCTCATCTCAATGTTCATGATGGAACATTTGGCCCCATCTGTGGGGAACGGTAGATTTTGATTCCCGGACTGCGTGGATTGCAATTTGGTTTAGAGAAGTTCAATTTTCTGGGTGAATTTCTTCGGTTTTCAGTTTTTTGCTTGAAGTTCTTTGGTTCACTAATAAAGATCGATGGAGACACGTCGTCGCGACGCGACGAAGATCAGGAGCGGCGGCGCGGTTCGCCTCCACGTCGCGTCAGAGGAAGGCCGCGACGCGACCAAGTTCGCCATGAAGAAACCGATCGGTTAACTCCTCCACCACCACCTCCACCTCATCCTTCTCCGACGCCTCCATTAGCTTCTCCGCCAACTTCACCAGAGCAGCAGAGATCACCAGCGCACTCACCCGGAGCTTCGGGAGAGGAGACTCAAGCACCTCATGCACCGATCTCTGGCCATGACTGGAGGCGCTTGATCCGTAGTGTTGATGATATACGGCAACGAAACGATTACTTACAAGAACAACTAGAGTATTATCGTTCCGAGCAGCAGGATGAAGGGGAGCGCGAAGCGGAAGCCGTGGCTGAATTCGAACTGTCCTCAGCGCCATTAAGGGAGGTTGCTATACCAGATAACATGAAGAATATTGTCCTTGAGACATACAGCGAGAAAGGTGATCCCAAAGAGCACCTGCTATATTTCAATACAAAAATTGTGATCAGTGCCGCTTCCGACGCAGTGAAGTGTAGGATGTTTCCAGCTACGTTCAACAGCACAGCCATGGCCTGGTTTACCACGCTACCCCGAGGATCCATCACTAATTTTCGTGACTTCTCATCAAAGTCTCTTGTCCAGTTTTACGCCAGTAAAACCAAGCAGGTGACAATTGAGGATCTCTACAATGTCCGCCAATCCGAGGGCGAGACTCTGAAGCAGTATGTAAAACGATTCAGCGCAGAATCAGAGCCGCACGCCTGTGCGCGTGCCTTCAAGAACAGGTTGGAGCCGGGGAAGCTGAATAGCAAGTTGAGCCGCAAGCTGGCTCGAGCCATGGCGGAGATCCGGACGCGAGCAAACACGTACATTCTGGACGAGGAAGATGATGCCTTCAAGCGAAGTAGCGCGAAAAGAGAGAAAAACGGCGAACAGGGGGACACTTCGCTGGAGGAGAAACGGAATAAGGAGAGGGGAGAGGGCAGCAAAAGGCGAGACAGGAAGGTGAGGACAGGAGAGAAGGCTGCGAAGGAGCCATTGTACCCCAAGAGAGAAAATTTTGAGCACCGCAGACCGTGGCATCAAGCTGACCCTCGCCGGCTAGAGGAGTCAGGGAAGAGTCTAAATGCACATTTGACGGAGTTGCTTCGAGAGGTCAAGGCAACCTACGCGGTTGAGGAAGGCGAGAAAGAGGCCGACCCGCCCCGAGCGGCGTTGGATAAAACGAAGTGGTGCGAGTATCACCGCTCGGCGGGCCACCACACGGGAGATTGCTTTACCCTGAAGAACGAGATTGAGAGGCTCATTCGAGCGGGACGATCGCAGATGAACGACCGTGGCGATAGGTGGAATGGAGAACGACACCAAGGGAACCGGTACAAAGGGGGCCGTCAGCAGGATGACCGCAGGCGAGACGACCGCCGACGTACGCCAACTGCTGACAAAAAGAAAACGCTGACAACAAGGAAGAAGGGGGCGGAAGAAACCTTTAATAAAGACCTTTAGCTGCCAGTTGGGACAATAAACACAATCGCGGGTGGCTTTGGCGGGGGCGGATGAAGGTATGAAAAACAATAGAAAGGGGGGTTTGAATAGCGTTTTAAAACTAATACTCGACCCACTTGAGATTTAAATAAATCTCTTCAACCACCAAAGATAAAAGTGCTGAGATAAGAGATAAGGAAAGCACACAAATGATTTTATTCTGGTTCACTTGATAAATCCCTCAAGCTAATCCAGCCCACCCGTTAAGGTGATTTCTTCCTTCTTAGAATGAAGGCAATCCACTAATTAGAGTTTTGTTACAACTGCACTTGCTATATGCAAAGTGACTAACAATACACTGACTTAGCTATCACTAAGATTCACTCTCTTAGTCTTCTCTAGGATCCGATCAACCTTGATCTCCTAAAGGAAAATCAAACAACTGTTTGAAGGTTTTTGGGTTTACAAATAAATGCTTCTTAGAAAGCTAATAGTAAACACACTTAGTTATATTTGAAGAAAGATTTCTAAGAGAATATATGAATAGAATATTGCTTCCGCGTGAACAAGTTTCTTAGGCGGCATCTTTCAATCTTCAGCCTCTTTATATACTCCAAGGATTAGGGTTTGAACGTTGCATGGAGATGCTACCGTTGGAGGGCAGATCTGGGATTTCCAGGTTCTGCTGTGGCTGAATCAGTTAGGTAAGGTCGTCAGGAATGGTACAATTGCTTTTGTACTTTGGATAGCGACATGACCTTTATCCTTGTTGACTTCTGATTAGAGTGATGCTTCATCTTGGAACTTGTGAAGCTTGATGATCAGAGTCAGAGGGAAGCTTGGATCCTCTGACCTTTGTACCTTCTGCTTCTAGACTCAGAGGAGAAGTACTTGGTCTTCAGAGCCAGCTTACTCCTAGACTTCAGAATCTTCCCTACTCAGCTTCTGGACTTTCAGAGCTTCTGATCCTTCAGAGCTTCTGATCCTTTAGAGCGTCTGATCCTTCAGAGCTTCTGATCCTTCAGAGCTTCTAGTGAGCTGAATCCATATCAGAGCTTTATATTCTTCAGATCTTCTGAAGCTTGATCTACTGTTCAGATTGAACATAGTACGTGCGAAAGCGATGCAGAGGTTACTCTTTTAGCATTGTGCTTCTGAATCATGTGAAATAGGACCAGAGTCTTGGCCTGTCATTTGAACACTCAGAAAACAATGTTAGAGTACCATAATTGTTCATACTTAATAGTTAACTTGTAATCATCAAAACATAGAGTTGTACTACTAGATCAAAACTTGACCTTACAATCTCCCCCTTTTTGATGATGACAAAACCAAGTATTTTGAAGAACAATTCTTAAACAATAAACTGAATTCACTCAGAGTTTAGAGAATAGAGATAAACTTATCCTGAGGTGAATGGTTTATGTTGCTCATTCTGAATCCAAGTCATAGCTTGATTCTGAGCTTAGCTCCCCCTGAATCTAGGACTTAATGAAAATATTAGTAATATCTAGATTCTGAGCTAAATAATAAAAGAGTTTAGAGTAAGAATGTATGACATAGATAAAATGAAATAATCAAAGCGCATAAGTATTCAGAGTCATGAGCAAAGTAAAGGTATCAGAGTCAACTAGTATCACTTCAGAGGAAGTGAAAATGTATTCCTTGTATTTGCCCAGTGACACATCTATGGTCATAAAGGTGGAACTCTTAAATTCTCCAAAAGAAAAAGAAATCACACTGACACAGCTTACACATTAAAAACTGGGTTATACTCCCCCTTTTTGTCATAAGCAAAAAGCACGGGGTGTGAAAAACTTAGCTTGAAGTGTAAGATCAAGTTTTGATCTAGTAGTACAACTCTATGTTTTGATGATTACAAGTTAACCTTTTGATATGAACAATTGTGGTACTCTAACGTGTTTTTCTGAGTGTGCTATTTACAGGCTCTGACCTCAACTCAATCTCACACAAATCAGAAGCACTGTGTATAAAGGGTAACCCAAGCAACGCTTTCGCATTCACCATGTTCAGTATGAACAGTGGAAAAGCTTCAGAAGTTCTGAAGCTATACAAACTCTGATGTGGACTCAGTCGCTAGAAGCTCTGAAGATCCAGAAGTTCTGATAACCAAGAAACACTGAAGGTTCAGATGTTCTGATGGTGTAGAAGACTCTGAAGATCCAGAAGCTGAATAGTGGAAACTCTGATGTCCAGAAGCAAGAAACTCTGAAGGCCATGTTCTTCCCTCTGAGTTCAGAATCAGAAGATACAATGGTCAGAGGATCTGTGCTTTCCCTCTAACTCTGATCAACCGGCTTCACAAGTTCCAATATGAAGTATTCCCCTGATCAGAAGTCTCCTAGGTTAAAAGGTCAAGTCGCTATCCAAGTACAAAAGCAAGTGTACCTTCCTGACGACCTACCTAACGTTCTCAGCCACAGCAGAAGCTGGATTTTCCAGAACTGCCCTCCAACGGTAGCATTTCCCATGCAACGGTCAACCCTAATCCTTGGAGTATATATAGAGGCTGAAGATTGAAAGAAGCGGCTAGAGAAAGAAATACACACGCGCAAGACATATTCAAAATATTCTAAGCCTTCTTTCATCTGAAATTCATTGAGTTTACAATTAGCTTTTTAGAAGCAAATCTCTTGTAAACAATTCTTTGATAAACAGTTTGTTTAGTTCCTTTAGGAGATCAAGGTTGATCGGATCCTAGAGAAGACTAAGAGAGTGAATCTTAGTGTGAGCTAAGTCAGTGTAATTGTTAGTCACTTGTAGGTTTCAAGTGCAGTTGTAACTCTTACCTGATTAGTGGATTGCCTTCATTCTAAGAAGGAAGAAATCACCTTAACGGGTGGACTGGAGTAGCTTGAGTGATTTATCAAGTGAACCAGGATAAAATCCTTGTGTGCTTTTCTATCTCTTATCTTTAGCACTTAAGTTCTCGAAAGATTTGTCAAAATCTTTAAGGTGGAAGTTTTGTTCTGAAAACGTTATTCAAACCCCCCCTTTCTACCGTTTTTCATACCTTCAATTGGTATCAGAGCGCAAGTTCTGATTACCACACCTAACAGTGTTCAGTGATCCGGGCCGGTGTGAAAAACAATGGCTGCCACCACCAGTGAAACTCAAAGAGATGGTTACAACGCAAAGCCTCCTATGTTCGATGGTCAAAGGTTCGAATATTGGAAAGATAGACTGGAAAGTTTCTTTCTGGGTTTCAATGCAGATCTCTGGGATATTATTGTGGATGGCTATGAGCGTCCAGTTGATGCAGACGGCAAGAAGATCCCAAGGTTAGAGATGACTGCAGATCAAAAGAAGCTGTACTCACAACATCACAAAGCAAGAGCAATTCTTCTAAGTGCTATTTCCTATGAGGAGTACCAGAAGATTACAGATCATGAGTTTGCTAAAGGCATTTTTGAATCTCTGAAGATGTCTCATGAAGGAAACAAGAAAGTCAAAGAATCAAAGGCATTGTCTTTGATCCAAAAGTATGAATCCTTCATCATGGAGCCAAATGAGTCCATTGAAGAAATGTTCTCCAGATTTCAATTGCTTGTAGCTGGCATACGACCTCTCAACAAGAGCTACACAACAAAAGATCATGTCATAAGGGTCATCAGGTGTCTTCCTGAAAGTTGGATGCCTTTGGTGACTTCAATAGAGCTCACGAGAGACGTTGAAAATATGAGTTTAGAAGAACTCATCAGCATTTTGAAATGCCATGAGCTGAAACGCTCAGAGATGCAAGATCTGAGGAAAAAGTCCATAGCCTTGAAATCCAAATCTGAAAAGGCTAAGGTTGAGAAGTCAAAGGCTCTTCAAGCTGAAGAAGAAGAATCTGAAGAAGCATCAGAAGATTCTGATGAAGATGAGCTGACTCTGATCTCCAAGAGACTCAACCGCATCTGGAAGCACAGGCAGAGCAAGTTCAAAGGCTCTGGAAAGGCAAAAGGAAAGTATGAGTCCTCAGGCCAGAAGAAGTCTTCAATCAAGGAAGTCACATGTTTTGAGTGCAAAGAATCTGGGCACTACAAAAGTGATTGTCCAAAGTTGAAGAAAGACAAGAAGCCAAAGAAGCACTTCAAGACGAAGAAGAGTCTGATGGTGACATTTGATGAATCAGAGTCAGAGGATGTTGACTCTGATGGTGAAGTCCAAGGACTCATGGCAATTGTCAAAGACAAGGAAGCAGAGTCAAAGGAAGCTGTTGACTCTGACTCAGAATCAGAAGGAGATCCTAACTCAGACGATGAAAATGAGGTATTTGCCTCTTTCTCTACCTCTGAACTGAAACATGCTTTGTCTGATATCATGGATAAGTATAACTCTTTATTGTCTAAGCATAAAAAGTTGAAAAAGAACTTATCTGCTGTTTCCAAGACTCCTTCTGAACATGAGAAAATTATTTCTGATTTGAAAAATGAAAATCATGCTTTGGTAAATTCTAACTCTGTGCTTAAGAACCAGATTGCGAAGTTAGAAGAAATTGTTGCCTATGATGCCTCTGATTGTAGAAATGAATCTAAGTATGAAAAGTCTTTTCAAAGATTCCTAGCTAAAAGCGTGGATAGAAGCCTAATGGCTTCAATGATCTATGGCGTAAGCAGAAATGGAATGCATGGCATTGGCTATTCTAAACCAATTAGAAATGAGCCTTCTGTGTCTAAAGCTAAATCCTTGTATGAATGCTTTGTTCCCTCTGGTACCATATTGCCTGATCCTGTACCTGCTAAAATTGCTAAAAACCCTCTTAAAAAGGGATCTTTCTCTATGACTAAATATCATGCAAATATTCCTTTAAAATATTATGTTGAGACACCCAAGGTGATCAGAACCTCTGGGGTAACTAACAAAAGAGGACCCAGAAAGTGGGTACCTAAGGACAAGATTATCTATGTTGCAGATATCCTTGATAGCTCCACTGAAACACCAATCATGGTATCTGGACAGTGGATGCTCGCGTCACATGACGGGAGAAAAGCGTATGTTCCGAGAGCTGAAACTTAAGCCTGGAGGCGAAGTTGGCTTCGGAGGAAATGAAAAGGGTAAAATTGTTGGTACTGGTACTATTTGTGTAGATAGTAGTCCATGCATTGATAATGTTTTATTGGTAGACGGCTTAACACATAACTTATTGTCTATAAGTCAATTAGCTGACAAGGGTTATGATGTTATATTCAATCAAAAGTCCTGCCGGGCTGTAAGTCAGATCGATGGCTCTGTTCTGTTTAACAGCAAGAGGAAGAACAACATTTATAAGATCAGATTATCTGAGTTGGAGGCTCAGAATGTGAAGTGCCTTCTGTCTGTTAATGAAGAGCAGTGGGTATGGCATAGACGGTTAGGGCATGCCAGTATGAGAAAGATTTCTCAGCTGAGCAAGCTAAACCTTGTCAGGGGCTTACCCAATCTGAAGTTCGCTTCAGACGCTCTTTGTGAAGCATGTCAGAAAGGCAAATTCACAAAAGTCCCTTTCAAGGCAAAGAATGTTGTCTCAACCTCAAGGCCGTTGGAACTTCTGCATATAGACCTTTTTGGACCAGTGAAAACTGAGTCTATAGGTGGCAAGAGATATGGGATGGTTATCGTTGATGACTATAGCCGCTGGACATGGGTAAAGTTTCTAACCCGCAAGGATGAGTCTCATGCTGTGTTCTCTACCTTCATTGCTCAAGTGCAAAACGAGAAGGCTTGTAGGATTGTGCGTGTCAGAAGTGACCACGGTGGAGAGTTTGAGAATGACAAGTTTGAGAGTCTGTTTGATTCCTATGGAATTGCACATGATTTCTCTTGTCCCAGAACTCCTCAACAAAATGGTGTTGTTGAGAGGAAGAACAGAACTCTTCAGGAGATGGCTAGAACCATGCTCCAAGAAACTGGCATGGCTAAGCACTTTTGGGCAGAGGCAATAAATACAGCATGTTACATTCAGAACAGAATCTCTGTGAGACCAATTCTGAATAAGACTCCTTATGAATTGTGGAAGAACATAAAACCCAACATTTCTTATTTTCATCCTTTTGGCTGTGTTTGTTATGTTCTCAATACTAAGGATAGATTGCATAAATTTGATGCTAAGTCTTCTAAGTGTCTATTACTTGGTTATTCTGATAGATCTAAAGGTTTTAGATTTTATAATACTGATGCTAAGACTATTGAAGAATCTATTCATGTTAGATTTGATGATAAGCTTGACTCTGACCAGTCAAAGCTAGTTGAAAAGTTTGCAGATTTAAGCATTAATGTTTCTGACAAAGGCAAAGCTCCAGAGGAAGTTGAGCCAGAGGAAGATGAACCAGAGGAAGAAGCTGGTCCCTCTAACTCACAAACTCTGAAGAAGAGCAGAATCACTGCAGCTCACCCTAAGGAATTGATTCTGGGCAACAAAGACGAACCAGTCAGAACCAGATCTGCCTTCAGACCCTCTGAAGAGACCTTGCTGAGTCTGAAAGGATTGGTGTCCTTAATTGAACCCAAGTCCATAGATGAAGCTCTTCAGGACAAGGATTGGATTCTGGCCATGGAAGAAGAATTAAATCAATTCTCCAAGAACGATGTTTGGAGCTTAGTGAAGAAGCCTGAGAATGTCCATGTTATTGGAACGAAATGGGTATTCAGAAACAAGCTAAATGAGAAAGGAGATGTAGTCAGAAACAAGGCAAGGCTAGTTGCTCAAGGCTACAGCCAGCAGGAAGGAATAGACTACACTGAAACATTTGCTCCGGTAGCAAGACTGGAGGCAATCAGACTGTTGATCTCCTTCTCAGTAAATCACAACATAGTTCTACATCAGATGGACGTAAAGAGTGCCTTCCTAAATGGTTATATCTCAGAGGAAGTCTATGTTCATCAACCCCCAGGTTTTGAAGATGAAAAGAAACCAGACCATGTGTTCAAATTGAAGAAATCACTCTACGGTCTGAAGCAAGCTCCCAGAGCATGGTATGAGAGACTTAGCTCATTCCTTCTGGAGAATGAGTTTGTAAGGGGTAAAGTAGATACAACTCTTTTTTGCAAGACTTATAAAGATGATATCTTAATTGTGCAAATTTATGTTGATGATATTATATTTGGTTCTGCTAATCAATCTCTATGCAAAGAATTTTCTGAGATGATGCAGGCTGAATTTGAGATGAGTATGATGGGAGAATTAAAGTACTTTCTGGGAATACAAGTTGATCAAACACCAGAAGGAACATATATCCATCAGAGCAAGTACACTAAAGAACTTCTGAAGAAGTTCAATATGCTGGAATCTACAGTGGCCAAGACTCCAATGCATCCTACATGCATTTTGGAGAAAGAAGATAAAAGTGGTAAAGTATGTCAGAAGCTCTATCGTGGAATGATAGGTTCACTTCTATACTTAACTGCATCTAGGCCAGACATATTATTTAGTGTTCACTTATGTGCTCGTTTCCAATCAGATCCAAGGGAAACCCACTTAACTGCTGTTAAGAGGATCCTAAGGTATCTGAAAGGCACCACTAACCTTGGCTTGATGTATAAGAAAACATCAGAGTATAAGCTTTCAGGTTATTGTGATGCTGATTATGCTGGAGATAGAACAGAGAGAAAAAGTACTTCTGGAAATTGTCAATTTCTGGGAAGCAATCTAGTCTCATGGGCAAGCAAGAGGCAATCAACCATTGCACTATCAACTGCAGAGGCAGAATATATCTCAGCAGCAATATGCAGCACTCAGATGCTCTGGATGAAACATCAGCTGGAGGATTATCAGATCCTTGAGAGCAATATCTCAATCTATTGTGATAACACTGCTGCAATCTCATTGAGTAAGAATCCTATCTTGCATTCAAGGGCAAAGCACATTGAGGTAAAGTATCACTTTATTAGAGATTATGTACAGAAGGGCGTACTTCTTCTGAAGTTTGTTGATACTGACCATCAATGGGCAGATATCTTTACAAAGCCCTTAGCAGAGGATAGATTTAATTTTATTCTGAAAAATCTAAACATGGACTTTTGTCCAGAGTGAAGATGGATCAGAACCTCTGACTATGATACTTCTTGATCAGAAGATGTCTAGTCCAGAAGGTAACTCAATCAGAGTGTGTGTGCCCACTGGTACTGACTCTGAAGCTGAGACAACAACACGTGTGTCAGAATTTCTGATGCATAATTCCTTGTGCCCGTGTGACAGTCTGTTATGATTGCGTGTAGATATGCTTATCTCCTGTGTGTGATTGTGTATTTTACTGTTACTATCTATCTTTAATTTTCAACCGTTAATCTTAAAGTGCTTTTTGAATCAACAACGGTTATTTGATAAAACCCACTATACACACACGTTCTCGTTCACTTCCGGCTTTCACTCTCGCACTCTCTGCTTTTCAAAACCGCCTCTTTCTTGATTTCTCTCTCGATCTCTCTTCATCCTTCAAACTTCATCTTCTACCTCAAACCTTCAACCTCTTCAAAATGGTGAGACAAACCAGAAGATCTACTGCAGATGCACCTCAGTTCCCTCACATGGTAGTTGGTTTGGCAACGGGTCAAAGGGGCTCTGAGAACCCGGCACAAGAACAAGTTCAAGTTCAAGAGCAGATTGTTCCAATTGCAGAACGGGGCTGTGCCGTTCACTGCGTATTTGCTCCTGAGGAACTCCAAGTCCTGGCAGAATGGAGATTCGACCTCGACAACCTGGCTGCAAATGGGTTTGATCTTCGTCCTGAAGTCCAAGCTCAAGGTTGGGGAAACTACTTCAACCGACTTCAAGGACCGGTGTATGAGAAGTTGGTCAAGGAATTCTGGAAGCACGCCGACTGCGATGATACTCAAGTGGTATCTCATATTCTTGGCAGGAAGATCATCATCACGGAGAAGTCATTCGTGAATCTGCTAGGTGCAGACACTGCTTATGGGTTTCGATTCCAATTCACTGAGTCGAAGCTGAAACCCAGCACCAAAGACAAAACCAACCAGGCCCTGTACACCACCTTCAAACCGGGCAAGACGAGTTACAAGGTGATGGACCTTCACCCCAAACTCAGGATCTGGCACAAGATCCTGCTCAACTGCATCAATCAGAGACCGAAGGGCAGTTCCCCAGATTACATCAACTTCAACCAGAAGGCGATGCTGTTTTTCATTCAAGACAAGAGGAAGATCTGCCTTCCCTACTTCCTGTTCTCCTACTTGAAGGAGTGTATCCGGAAGTCTAGGACTACTGCCTCAATCAAGTCAGCAATCAAGTATATCCCCTTTGGGAGACTGCTGTCTGATCTCTTCATTGAGAGTGGCCTCATTCAAGACCTGATCAATGCTGGTTGCACAGAGGACTTGAGCACAATTGTCAGCGATGTCTTCACTGCCAACTCTCTGAAGAAGATGGGTTTGGTCCAGAAGAAGATTGCTCCTGCTCATGAAGACACATCTTTTGAGATCAGAGGAAGAAGGATGCCTCTGAATGACTACCCACTGTGGACTCAAGCAGACAATCCTGAAGCCATCAGATGCTATGTTGAAGACCTCAGGGCTCAAGGATTCGAGATTGATCTTGATTATTTCTTCAGCAGACTGCCGCCAGCTCCAGAGTTTCCTTCTCCTCCCAAGAAGAAAGCTCAGAGGAAGATGGTTCTGGAAGAATCCTCTGAAGAATCTGATGTCCCTCTGGTCAAGAAGACAAAGAGAAAGCCTGATGATGGTGATGATAGTGATAGTGAGGATGGTCCTCCAAAGAAGAAGCAGAAGAAGGTCAGAATCGTGGTGAAGCCTACTCGGGTGGAACCAGCTGCTGCAGTGGTCAGAAGGACTGAACCTCCTGCCAGAGTGACTCGATCATCAGCACATTCAAGTAAGCCTGCACTTGCTTCTGATGATGATTTGAATTTATTTGATGCACTTCCTATTTCTGCCTTGCTTCAACACTCCTCAAATCCCCTCACTCCTATTCCTGAATCCCAACCAGCCGCACAAACCACCTCTCCACCACATTCCCCACGATCCTCCTTCTTTCAACCTTCTCCTACCGAAGCACCTCTCTGGAATTTGCTTCAGAACCCAACCTCTAGGTCAGAAGATCCAACCTCTCTCCTTACCATTCTGTACGACCCATTATCTTCTGAACCCATCATTCATGACCAACCAGAGCCCAACCAAACAGAACCACAACCCAGAACGTCTGATCACTCTGCTCCCAGAGCATCAGCACGTCCTGCTGCCAGAACCCCGGATACAGACTCTTCAACAGCCTTTACACCTGTATCCTTCCCAATCAATGTTGTTGATTCTTCTCCCTCCAATAACTCTGAATCAATTAGAAAATTCATGGAGGTTAGAAAAGAGAAGGTGTCTGCCTTGGAAGAGTATTACCTTACCTGTCCAAGCCCTAGGAGATATCCTGGCCCTAGACCTGAACGTCTAGTTGACCCAGATGAACCTATCTTGGCCAATCCTATCCAAGAGGCAGACCCCTTAGTTCAACAAGCTCACCCTGTCCCTGACCAACAAGAGCCCATTCAACCAGACCCTGAACCCGAACAATCAGTGTCTAACCAATCCTCGGTTAGATCACCTCACCCTCTGGTTGAAACTTCAGACCCTCACCTTGGAACCTCTGAACCCAATGCTCCCATGATAAACATTGGTTCTCCACAAGGTGCCTCTGAAGCTCATAGCAGCAATCACCCAGCCTCTCCTGCACCCAACCTCTCCATAATTCCCTATACTCACCTTCAACCCACATCTCTCTCTGAGTGCATCAATATCTTCTATCATGAAGCCTCCTTGAGGCTCCGCAATGTGCACGGTCAGACTGATCTCAGTGAGAATGCTGAAAATGTGGCTGATGAGTGGAACAATCTGAGCACTTGGCTAGTGGCTCAAGTTCCGATTATGATGCAGCTCCTGCATGCAGAGGGCAGTCAGAGCATTGAGGCTGCAAAGCAAAGGTTTGCTAGAAGGGTGGCTCTTCATGAACTAGAACAGAGAAATAAGCTTCTTGAAGCTATTGAAGAAGCCAAGAGAAAGAAAGAACAAGCAGAAGAAGCTGCACGTCAAGCAGCAGCTCAAGCTGAACAAGCCAGACTTGAGGCAGAGCGACTTGAAGCTGAGGCTGAAGCTCTTAGATGCCAAGCACTTGCACCAGTTGTGTTTACTCCTGCTGCTTCTGCTTCCATTCCAGATCCTCAAGCTGCTCAGAATGTTCCTTCCAGTTCTACTCAGACAAGCTCATCCAGACTCGACATCATGGAACAACGTCTTGACACTCATGAATCCATGCTGATTGAGATGAAGCACATGATGATGGAACTTCTAAGACGCACTGACAAACCTTAGTTTTAGGATCTCTTCTTTTTCTTCTTTTTCGTTACCTTTGTTTTCCTTTGTTAAACTTTGTTTCTTTTTATTTATTTATTCTCTTTTGTTCGTTTGTGATTATATATGCATACCTATATACTTCTGTCACATATGTTTGCTAAACTCGTTTTATTCATAATTGTTTTGTGTTTACATCATATTTCTTTCCATCATATAATCTAGAATGGAGGATCTCTCCTCATTCTTCTGCACTCCTGGCGCTGCTCTGACCTATCCTTCTCCAGACGCTCCAGTACATGCTGGATGTTGCTGAGCCTGATCTTTAGCTCATCCCTCTCCAGAATCTCTTCTGAAGTCTTGAGCTTCTCTTCCAAACTCTCTTTCTCTTCCAGCAGCTTGAGTTCAAGCCGGCTGAGTTCTTGCACCTCCTCCACGAAGGCAAGAAATTCCTTCAGGTCTCTCTCCAACTCTGGACGCAGGTCCTCTTCCAGCAGTGTCCGTGTCAGCTCCGCGATGGTAGTTGCACCCTCTAGATGCCTGATGTTCAGGAACAAGTCCTCTTCAAAGGCCTTCTTCCTCAGCTCTTCTAGTGCTACGTTGTATGATGCCATTTTTTTTTACTGAAAATTATTCGAGGTGTGAAGCTTACCTTTCTCTCCAACGCTTTTTATAGGCTTCACTTTCTCTCTGAAAGTTAATGCTCTTACAGTTTCTCGAGGTTAAGTTCTTGGTAACTGACCCTTCTATTTACTCACTTGACCGATGGTAAACGTTCATCCCTTGCATTAACTCTTCTATTTAATTTCGCCTAACTCTGATTCTTACATCGTTTTCATTTTCTTTTAAACTTAGACCTTCTCTAAGGGGGAGTACCTTGTACTTCAAGCTAAGTTTTTCACACCCCAAGCTTTTTGCTTATGACAAAAAGGGGGAGTAAACCCAGTTTTTGATTTGTAAGATGTGTTAGTGTGACTTATTTTTCTTTTGGAGATCCGGACGCGAGCAAACACGTACATTCTGGACGAGGAAGATGATGCCTTCAAGCGAAGTAGCGCGAAAAGAGAGAAAAACGGCGAACAGGGGGACACTTCGCTGGAGGAGAAACGGAATAAGGAGAGGGGAGAGGGCAGCAAAAGGCGAGACAGGAAGGTGAGGACAGGAGAGAAGGCTGCGAAGGAGCCATTGTACCCCAAGAGAGAAAATTTTGAGCGCCGCAGACCGTGGCATCAAGCTGACCCTCGCCGGCTAGAGGAGTCAGGGAAGAGTCTAAATGCACATTTGACGGAGTTGCTTCGAGAGGTCAAGGCAACCTACGCGGTTGAGGAAGGCGAGAAAGAGGCCGACCCGCCCCGAGCGGCGTTGGATAAAACGAAGTGGTGCGAGTATCACCGCTCGGCGGGCCACCACACGGGAGATTGCTTTACCCTGAAGAACGAGATTGAGAGGCTCATTCGAGCGGGACGATCGCAGATGAACGACCGTGGCGATAGGTGGAATGGAGAACGACAGCAAGGGAACCGGTACAAAGGGGGCCGTCAGCAGGATGACCGCAGGCGAGACGACCGCCGACGTACGCCAACTGCTGACAAAAAGAAAACGCTGACAACAAGGAAGAAGGGGGCGGAAGAAACCTTTAATAAAGACCTTTAGCTGCCAGTTGGGACAATAAACACAATCGCGGGTGGCTTTGGCGGGGGCGGATGAAGGTATGAAAAACAATAGAAAGGGGGGTTTGAATAGCGTTTTAAAACTAATACTCGACCCACTTGAGATTTAAATAAATCTCTTCAACCACCAAAGATAAAAGTGCTGAGATAAGAGATAAGGAAAGCACACAAATGATTTTATTCTGGTTCACTTGATAAATCCCTCAAGCTAATCCAGCCCACCCGTTAAGGTGATTTCTTCCTTCTTAGAATGAAGGCAATCCACTAATTAGAGTTTTGTTACAACTGCACTTGCTATATGCAA
>NC_080041.1:24047576-24069107 GCF_012489685.1 Lotus japonicus | reverse complement strand
CAACTGGCATGACGTCTAAGATTTCAAGAAAAGTTAAAAGATCTAATCTTCTCTGTTTCTCTGCCATTCAATTTCACATTTTTCATCTAGTCGGCGTACTGTATCCAAAAAAATTTCAGGGTACCACAGAATTTGCCATTATTATAATTCTCATTGGTAAAACGAGAGAATTGAAACATACTCAAGGCAATATTATTTGCCATCTCTTACCTTAGAACTTAAGCTCTGATGCCAGTTTGTTGAAAAAAAATATGGAAGTAGAGAAAATAATTATTTGCCAAAACTATTACATAAGTTGGTCATTTGTTTGTAATAAAGTAAGCCATACCAACAACATAACTACTAAATTAAAAATACTAAATAGACATATGCTTGAGATAAATCATAGTGGACATAATAAAACATAACAACCATTAAGTAAAACTAATGTCCTTCCCTAATGCTAGTAATTCATGACATGATATTTTTATAAAATGGAGTCTTTTATTTTTCAATTACCACTAATTAATTTTATTTCTTATAGTGTATACTTCAAGAATGTATGATTAAATCATACTATCTAGTTATATGTGCAATGAAAGAATCAATTTCCTTACGAGAGACTCCACCTTCATCCATGGACCTATGGATGGCATTTTTAAGGTTCATTGCTCTCTCTCGCATCTCATCTCCTTCCTTTGTTTTCATCAACCTTCTCACTGCATTCTCAATAACTGAAGCGGTCACCAACTCATCTCTTTGAGCCCAATCCTGCACTACCAAACCAACCTTCAGCACTTCAGTTATCAAAACACTATTTCTTGGCTGGTCAGAGTGCATAGGCCATGCTGCTATTGGCACCCCCATGGACATGCTCTCTATGCAGGAGTTCCATCCACAGTGACACATAAACCCTCCTGTTGAAGGATGACTTAGAATTTCCAACTGGGGTACCCAGTCTCTCACAACTAGCCCCATGCCTTCAACTCTCTTTTCATACTCTTTAGGAAGGTCATGTTCTTTTACTTTAACTCTATCAAAGATGTCACCTTTATCAGCATCTCTCAACACCCAGATGAATTTTTGCTTGCTTTGCTCCAATCCATTTGCCATCTGCTCAATTTGCTCCTCTGTGAAGGTTGTTGTTGACCCAAAAGATACATATATAACAGATCTCACCTCTTGTCTATCAAGCCACTCCATGATGAAGTGCCTTCCCTTTGAGTTTTTGCTCTCAATGGTTAAAGGGTTGAAGGGCCCAAGTGCCCAATGCTTCTTGCTACCAATGATGTTTTCCATAAACTCCATGTAAGGACTTTCAATTGCTCTGGTTGTGTTGTAAATGTGTCCAGCAGTGAATTCCATGAATTCACTTTGTTCAGTAATGAAATCCATGAATTGAATAGGGAAGCATCCTTCAAGAGAAGGAACTTGTGGGATATGTGAGCCTTCTAGTTGCGGTTTTCCCATTTTATCCCAAGAGTGTAAGAAAACCATAAAGGCAGAACAACTGTGAAATGTGTACCTCTCAACATTTGCTATGTTTTTGGTATCCTGAACCACGGACGCCAATATGGCGTCATGAATCACTATGACCCTTCTAGCCACATATGAAAGGGATTGGAGAAGTGCTGCCAAAGGCGCACGAAGATGTGAAGTGGCCTCAAAGGAAGGAATCAAGTGAGATGGGAACTTGGTTTCTGCATTTGGGTTGGGAGGTGGGGAAGCAAAGGGAGGAGCTTCAAAGTCATGGAAATGGATGTTTGAAATGGAGTTTGGGTCCCAACCTTGGACACGAAGTGTGGCTTGACGATTGTGTGTGGCTGTGCCAACATAATGAACAGGTATGTTGTGTGACAGGATTAGACGTGAAAAGTGTAGGAGTGGAGTGAGATGTCCTTGTGCAGGGAAAGGTACCATAACCCCACCATTGGTGTTCATCAAAGCGGCTGCTGCTGCTGCCATGGACTTTTCCTGGCGAACTTTGGTGGCTAGAAGTCATTGTGGAACTTTGGAACTTGATTTGGTTACTACTATTTGCTAGTGTCTTGGATTTTTATATATATAGTAGATGAACTTTTTTTTTTTTTTTTTTGAACTTAGTAGATGACACGTGAACGTTGAAAAATGCTTGGTTCATATTATCTTTCATTTTATATTTTTATACTAGAAAGTAGGCCAGAGATTCGAGAAACTGGAGTTTTATAATTCTCTCTTGTTTTTAGCGTCCGAAAAGAGACCTCGTGGAAGGATAAAAATGGAAGTGTCGGCGGTGGAGCTGAATGGCATGTGATCTGTACGCATATGTTCAGACTTATTAGCTATTATCAAGCTGCTCTTGGATCTAGTGGTTCAAATCCAATCTAAATTAGGGGTTCGTTTGGTATGTTGTATAGTATAAAACCCGATAGTATAAGGTTTGATAGTATTAGAACAAGTAAAATTTTTAATATTATACAGCGTTTGGTGACGCATTGTATAATTATCATTTCGTTTAAATTAATATAAACTTATGTTCTGAGAAATTTTGAATAATGATATTTATTATAAAAATGAAAATGGTGTTAGTGGGTAGCAAAGATGGCAGTAGCGGGCCAAAGTGTTTTGTGATAATGGCGATGGCGGTGATGGGGCCGGTGGTGGTTGTAGAGGTGGCAGTGGTGATGTTGAGTGGTGGTTAGGGTGGTAGCAGCAGCGACGGTGCTGTAAGTGATGGTGGTGGCGGTGGCGGCGGCGAAGGGAGGTGGTTGTGGCGATAGTGGTGGTGTCGGTCATGGCGATATGTAGTGGTAGCAACGATGACAATGGTGGTTGAGGTGGTGGAAGCGATGATGGTGGTGGTGGTGGAAGGTGATGGTGATGATGTGGAGGTAGTGGTGGGTGGTGGTGACAGCGGTGGCAGTAGCGATAGTGATGTAGACAATAATGTTGGTGGCAGTGGTTGTGGCGCGGCGGTTGTAGTGGTGGTGCCGGAGGTGCGGTGGTGGTGGTGGAGGGCGGTGGTGGTTGTAATGGTGGAGGGTGGTGTGGTGGCGATGGTGGAGGGTTGTGGTAATGGGTTATACATCAAACTCTTATCATGCCTTATCCATAATCTATATGGTGAATTAAATAATCCATCATTTTAATGTATAAGAGTGTATTGATGTATAAGCTTATACAATACAATGTTAGCACCAAACAATTGATAAGTCTATAATGTATTGTTTAAGCTTATACTATCATGCTTAATATTGTGTGTCAAACGAGCCCTAAGATTAGATTAGGAGGTTCAATTTCTCAAGCAAAGAAACTCAATTTCTCACCTCACTCTAAAGTAGTAAAGTTATATATACTATCCCACATAAGCGCTTACCAAAAAAAGAAAACTATCCCATTTAAGTTACATTTCTTATGAAAACTAAAAATGTATTGTAACTTACTGTTCTGGAAATTAAAACTCAGAAGATAAATTAGAACATATGATTTTTGGGATTTTATGTTAAGTTCAAACGCATTATATCATTTTTAAAATATGATTTTGATGAATAACAATTTTATCAAGAAGCACTTTAATGGAAAACTAAGCTTCTCATTTAATTTGAATTTCAGGGCAGGGTATATTCTTATTTAATAAAGTACTTCAACGTCAAATCATCTCTAAAGGAAAAAGATTAAGAATTCGCAAGACCGTCTGACACATTTACAACTCAAGTCAAGACAAATTTGCTCCTGACCGTCCAATGTCAGCTCATCAGTCAGAAAGTTTGAAGACAAAATTCTAGGCGCCAAAAGACTTAGTCAGAACTCAACCATTTGTTAAGGATTCAAAAGGAGATCACGTGAAAATTTTCTCTTTCCTTAAAGTGCGCTGACCAACGAAAGAAAAGGACAATAGGTCAACATCAGACTTCCATTTTGTCTCATTTCTAAAGAGTAGCCCAAGTCTATTGTCACCTACTAGCTGACAAACCTCACCTTTCCAGCTAAAGGATAGACTTGAACAGTAGGATGCATTTAATGCATCTACCAACCGAAGCCATTTAAATCAACGGACAGATCTTACACTACAACAGCTAGAACAATGGTTGGATTTGTCTCACAACGGCTACAACCCTAGCAAGCGAGTATATAAGGCAAATTTGAAGAATGAATTTGTAAGAGAATCAAAGTTGAAAGAACAAGAGCTCAAAGCATTCATTACTACATTCATCTAAGCATTCAAAGCTTCAAAAGCTCAAGGTAGAAACTTTCTCAAGTGTCAAACTTACCTACCTTTTCTGCAAAGTTAAAGAGAGAACCAACAACCTTAAAGAATCGAATCTCTTCATCAAATGCTCTCTTAGTCTTAGAACCGTTGAGTGATCCAAAGTCAAATATGTATCAAAACACTTAGAGTTCCAGTGCTATAAGTTCTCTACCATTACTCTTGTACGAAGAGAAACCTTGTAGAGCTAAACGATCTTGAAAGGATTGTAAGAGAAGTCCTGTACAATACTTGTAGGAGGAGTCCTGTAGAATACTTGGAGAAGTCCGTGAGAATACTTGTGGGAGAAGTCCTTGAGATTACTTGTATTGGAGAAGTCCTTGAAACTTGCTAGTGAAAATCTTGGCGGTGGCCAAGTACTGGACGTAGCCAAATCGTTTAGGGTGAACAAGTATAAATTTGTGTGTGCTGATCGTCTGCTAAACTCTGTTTATTATTCCGCTACACTAAACCGTTTACGAAAAGCTTTTCAGAACTACTCCCTCCGTTTCAAAATGTAATTTGTTTTAGAATTTGCACTATATTCCAAAATATAAGTTGTTTTGCAAACCAATGCATTTTTTCTCTCTTTCTGCCTCATATACCCACATTTAATATTATTACCACCTCCAATTTTCACCTATCACAACTCTCACTATCCACTTAACCAATAATAACATTTCTCTCTCCTTAATATAACACAACTTTAAATAGGGATATTTCAGTCAAAATATTTATCAATTAATGAGTTCTTAAACAATGTGCACAACCTAAAACAAAATATATTTTGGAACGAAGGGAGTAATATTCTTTTCGAAAACTAAAGTTTTAAAAGTGTTTTAAAAGTATTCAATTCAACCCCCCTTCTTGTGTTATTTACTTGCATCTCATTTTATTACAAAATGTACGGAATGTTTAGTTTCTGAAATGTATTCTCTGTTTTTTAACATTCTGAAAATTAAAAACCGAAATTGTATTTAGGATGGAAAAAAAATTACAAACACCTAAAATCTAGACAAGGTCTCGAAGCTCTCACGGGGGAAGCCGTGTGTTCCCAGATGGAGAAGGTAAGTTTTTTCTCTCTTTCGTTTTTTATCAATACGAAAACATGTTGTGTCCATTTTAATTTGTGACCCCCGCGGACACAACACCTCCCTCTTTGTTTTTCTTTCTTCATTGCCAAATCAAACATACGGTGAGTGAATAATGTTGAAACTTCATATGCGATGTGCCCACTCCCCACACTCTTTATTCTCTAATTGTTGGCCTTATTTTGTGATTGTAACATGTATCATCATGGATTCGCGAAAATTGCATAGCTAGAATATAAAATTCTATGATTTCTTGCGATATTTTTTGAGAAACTTTCCAACGTATTTAGCCGTACCAAAATCCCAATCAAATTTTAACATTTGTTGCGAAATCTGTAGCGAAAATGTTCCTATACATTTCGGTCAAAAATAAATTCGCAGCAAATATTCAGATATAGCTACGAATAGCAGTCTGTAGGAAGTTTGCAAGAAATTTAATGATTACCTGCGAATATTTCTTCAGAAAATATATTCGCAAGAAAAACACCCAAAACGCAGAAAAATTCGCGAGAAACGTTTGCGAAAAAAATGGCAAAAAATGTGCAGGTAATAAGCACATTTCTAGCAGTGGGTTTAAAGCGTGGAGAATGCACTTGGTCACCTGCCATGTGTTTAAATTCAACTTTTTATTAAAAGAATTGAGGGTAGCATGGACACAACTCTGGACCTTTTGGTCATAGAAGCTCTGATAACCATGTCAAGCAATCAATTATCCAAAAACTTAAACTGTTCGATAAGGGTTACATGAATTATTTTATATTATATTTTAACAACAATGTAACTAGGTCGTTCTCTTGGTGGAAGGGTCTTATAGCTGTTATCCTATCTCCATTCTATCAGAGCCAACCTCTCTTAGTACGGTGTGGTTCGGGGACGAACCAAGCGGAAGCTGGTGACATGTGACACCCGAAACCGACAAGGGCGAGGAGTGATCGTTGGTGAAGTGAGGCACGGGCAAGGAGTGACTCCTGACATGCTTCTAGGCGGAGGGACACATGAATGAACTGATCTTGCACCTGAACAAGTGGTATTCTAAGACTGTATAGGCCTTATTTAAGCAACGTTGCTTAGCTTTTAGCAACGCCAGTTCAGCAAGCTCCCAGGGAACACAAAAATAAGCAACGTTGTTTATGTCCTACAACCAAGTTAAGCAACTTGCGTTGGCGTTGCTCTAAACAACTTTTGCATATTTCTCTCCAACCACAAGTTCTTAACTTTGAGTTCTTAGCACTATTCATCTGGTTCAACAACATCACATTATTCATACTTTTTATTTTCACAAGTAATAAAACTAAACTCATAAAGTAATAAAGTAAGGCTTAAATACTCTGGATGTCCCTGAAATTGTCTGTCGTACGAAAATAAGTCCCTGAAATTTTTTTTTCCGATTCCGAACCCCTGGAAAAAAATATAATCAGAATAAATCTCTACTCGTGTTTTCAGCCTATGTGGCACAAGTTTTGCTGAGTCATTTATTCCACGTGGCTTTTCTATTTTTTTTAAGGTTCTCCCTAATATGCACCACTTTTAGAGTGGTGTAATTTTACACCACCTACTTTGACCGGGTATAGTAGGTCAACACATTATTTTTTTAAGAAAAAATATCATTAAAAATTTGTCATATATTAAATTTCTTTAAAAAAAGATATGTTGACCTGTTATAGTAGGTTAAAAAAAGTGGTGTAAAATTACACCACTTTAAAAGTGGTGCACATGCATATTAGGATCACCTTTTTTTTAAATACACATGGATTAAAAAAATAAAATTAAACATTTAAATTTAAAATTAAAATCTTTTTAGGGATTCAGGGTTAATTAGATTTAGGGTTAATTAGGTTAATAAGATTTTAATTTTAAATTTAAACATTTACATTTAAAATAAAAATCTTTTTAGGGATTTAGGGTTAATTAGATTTAGGGTTAATTAGGTTAATAAGATTTTAATTTTAAATTTAAATGTTTAATTTTATTTTTTTAATCCATGTGTATTTAAAAAAAAAATAGAAAAGTCACGTGGAATAAATGACTCAGCAAAAATTGAGCCACATAGGCTGGAAACACAAGTTGGGACTTATTCTGATTAAAAAAAAATTCCATGGATTCAGAATGGGAAAAAAAGATTGAGGGACTTATTTTAGTATGAAAGACAATTTCATGGACCTCTAGAGTATTTAAACCATAAAGTAGCAAATGAGAGAAAAAAATATTTTATATTAGGCTTAATACATCAGAAGGTCCCTGTAATTGTAAAGGGAATCAAATCCAGGGCCTAGAAAATTTTTGCATCAAATTGGGTCCCTAGAAATTTTTTTTTAATTCAATTAAGGACAAAGTGCGTCTGATGCTGAAGTGGCTTCAATTTTAGCCTACTTAGCTTTTCCACGTGGCATTTGGAATTATTTTTTAATTGAAAAATTCTAAAAGTTAATTTTTTAATTCCAACTCATTTTTTAATTATTCAAAAAATATTTAATTAATTATTCATCATTTTTTATTCATCATTCATCATTCTGATTGAACTTCTCAGTTCTCATCTTCCTCCCTTCTCTCCCACCATACCCACCCTCAACCTCACCCCACCCCCAACCCAACCCAACCCAACTCAACCCAAACGAAACCCCAACCCCCCACCCCCAACCCTGCAAACCCTCAGTGTAGGTCGCGCTCCACCGCTGCTTCCTTGTCACCACCGCCCCTCATGTCCCTCTCTATAAATCATATGTGGTCGTCCTGGGCTTGTGGTGACTTGCGGTGGTGAATGGGTTTGCTGGGTTCGTCATCCTTTTCTGTCGCCCCCATCACGCTCTTCCTCTCTCTGATTCCTACTGTTCCGATGATCTCAAAGCCCTCAGGGAACGCTGCTTGGAAGCAACATCGTTCCTCTTCTTGTGATTCGATGGATCTGAGGGATAGTGGTGGGTTCTGGGTTTGGGGTGGCGTGAAGAGGTTGGTGATGGTGGTGGGTGGTTTCTGGGTTTCTGGTTGATGGTGGTGGTAGGTTCTGGGTGGCGTGGAGGTGGGTGGGTTCTGGGTTTAGTCTAGCTCAGAATTCCTTCTTTGATTCTAACATAGATGTGTTGCTTTGAGGAGATGAGAAACAGAGGAACGACAAAGGTGATTAGGAAGAAAAGGACCAGTGCTAGTGTGATTCAGAGGGGAAAATGGAGATGGTGGTTATGGTGATGATGGTGGCCGCCGGCTAGGAGAGAGGGGGAGACTTCTCTGTGTTCTTAATCTCTCTTCAGTTAGGGTTTAATTTGGGGAAGATTGAAATTGGTTATAGGGATTATTAGATTAGATTAGGTTAGATTATTAGATTAGTTTATTAGTTAGATTATTAGTTTGTTTAGTTAAGGATTATTAGATTAGGTTATTTATTAAGTTTTTAAATTTTTTTTTCTAATTATTTAATTGAGTTGGAATTAAAAATAATTTTTTATTATTTTTCTAATTAAAAATAATAATAAAAGCCACGTGGAATTGATGACTGGGATAAAATTGAAGGCTGACACACTTTGGCCTTAATTGAATTAAAAAAAAAAAATTTCCAGGGATCCAATTTGATGCAAAAATTTTCTAGGCCCTGGATTTGATTCCCTTTACAATTACAGGGGTCTTCTGATGTATTAAGCCTTTATATTATTAAGAACTCTTAAAGCAAAGTTGCATATTTAAGAACTAAAAACTTCACGTCAATCATTTTCCAATGCTTAAAAAAGGTCTGAGGATGGTAATTGCACCTGTGTTGTGAGAAGGGAACGACTTTGTCACCAGTGAAGGGCTTAAGACGAGCTCATATTAGGAAAAGCTTACTGGGCTTTGTTTTTGTAATTCACAAAGGTAACTTTGCCCATTAGAAACTATATTTATTTTATTTGTTCGTAGTCAAGGGTCTGTAGTGGGAAGTTTGTGAGCTAAGTAGTCATTCTTCTTGGTGTTGGCTCTTGTTTGAGTACTCTTTTTCCTCCCCTAGAATTTTTCCTACTGGGTTTTTTCTAAGGAGGTTTTAATGAGGTTCACTCATGAGTTGCTACCCACCAAAAAAGATTAGCTCTGGATGAGATTTTGTAGCTTTAATTTCAAATTTTATATGAGAGGAATGTTCTCATGAACCTTTTACTTATTGAAACACTTAGCATTAAATTTAGCATACCTCCTTCCATTTGTTCTACAAAAATCTACTCTAAATAATTGAAGTCTCCTATCATCAACCATTAAAATTGTCACGGCTTAATTGCAACTTTGGTCCCCGACGTTTATCAATACCACGATTTTGGTCCCCCACCTAATTTAATTACATGGATGGTCCCCGACGTTGTAGGCCGTGTGCAACGTTAGTCCTACTGTTTATTTGTTAATGGAAGAGACTTACGTGGACGTCCAATTGGAGAGAGAAATGAGGTATAAGAAGAGAGGGAAGCACGTGAGTATCACGTGACCCTTATCTGAACCCATTATACCCAAACCCCTGACCTCTCTGGAACGAAGAAGGTAACACGATTTAGATTCCTAGGGTTTCAGATTTGGGTATAATGGGTTTATATAAGGTTCACGTGATACTCACGTGCTTCCCTCTCTCTTCAGATCTCATTTTTCTCTCAAATTAGACGTCCACATAAGCCTCCTCCATTAAGAAATAAACGGTAGGACTAACGTTGCACACAACCTACAACGTTGGGGACCATTCATGTAATTAAATTAGGTGGGGGACCAAAATCGTGACATTGGTAAACGTCGGGGAGCAAAGTTGCAATTAAGCCAAATTGTCACCATCTCATCTTCCCCTCTTCCTTGGCCTCATCATCCCCGTCCTCTACAAAAATCTACTCTAAATAATTGAAGTCTCCTATCTTTGACTTCTTTCTTCTCCATTCTCTATGAAAGAAGTTTTGGCAGTAAGGACATGGTCCCCAACCTCTGTTATGTAAGACCGCTGGTTACCAGCCTCTATTTTATATCACCGCTTGGCCCCCCACCCTCTGTTTTATCATCACCACTTGGTCCCCTGTTCCTTTAATTCAGAAAGATTGTAACAGACCTGGTATCCCGCTTGGTTTTATTCACAATTATCACATGACTTGGGAATATATTTATAATAAAGTAATCCATAACAACAACATAATTACTAAATTAAAAATACTAAATAGACATAATACTAATCAATTAAAAAAACTAAATAGATATAATACTAATGATAAATTCTAGTGATTACATAACAAAACATAACAGCTCTTAAACAATACTAATGCTCCATAATGCTAGTAACCCATAACCTATTATCTTTTGTAACATGCAGCTTTTTATTTTCTAATTACCACTAATTAATTTTATTTCTAACAGTTTATACTAGAATAATTTGTGATTAAATCATTCTATCTAGTTATATGAGCAATGAAAGATTCCATTTCTGTACGAGAGACTCCACCTTCATCCATGGACTTATGAATGGATTTTTTAAGGTTCATTGCTCTCTCTCGCATCTCATCTCCTTCCTTTGTTTCCATCAACCTTCTCACTGCATTCTCAATAACTGAAGTGGTCACCAACTCATCTCTTTGAGCCCAATCTTTTAATAACAAACCAACCTTTACCACTTCAGCTATCAAAACACTGTTTCTTGGCTGGTCAGAGTGCATAGGCCATGCTGCTATTGGCACCCCCATGGACATGCTCTCTAAGCAGGAGTTCCATCCACAATGACTCATAAACCCTCCTGTTGAAGGATGACTTAGAATTTCCAATTGGGGTGCCCAGTCTCTCACAACTAGCCCCATGCCTTCAACTCTCTTTTCAAACCCATTTGGAAGCCCATGTTCTTTTACTTTATCTCCATCAAAGATGTCTCCTTTATCAGCATCTCTCAGCACCCAGATGAATTTGTGCTTGCTTTGCTCCAATCCATTTGCCATCTGCTCAATTTGCTCCTCTGTGAAGGTTGTTGTTGACCCAAAAGATACATATATAACAGATCTCACCTCTTGTCTATCAAGCCACTCCATGATGAAGTGCCTTCCCTTTGAGTTTTTGCTCTCAATGGTTAAAGGGTTGAAGGGCCCAAGTGCCCAATGCTTCTTGCTACCAATGATGTTTTCCATAAACTCCATGTAAGGACTTTCAATTGCTCTGGTTGTGTTGTAAATGTGTCCAGCAGTGAATTCCATGAATTCACTTTGTTCAGTAATGAAATCCATGAATTGAATAGGGAAGCATCCTTCAAGAGAAGGAACTTGTGGGATATGTGAGCCTTCTAGTTGCGGTTTTCCCATTTTATCCCAAGAGTGTAAGAAAACCATAAAGGCAGAACAACTGTGAAATGTGTACCTCTCAACATTTGCTATGTTTTTGGTATCCTGAACCACGGACGCCAATATGGCGTCATGAATCACTATGACCCTTCTAGCCACATATGAAAGGGATTGGAGAAGTGCTGCCAAAGGCGCACGAAGATGTGAAGTGGCCTCAAAGGAAGGAATCAAGTGAGATGGGAACTTGGTTTCTGCATTTGGGTTGGGAGGTGGGGAAGCAAAGGGAGGAGCTTCAAAGTCATGGAAATGGATGTTTGAAATGGAGTTTGGGTCCCAACCTTGGACACGAAGTGTGGCTTGACGATTGTGTGTGGCTGTGCCAACATAATGAACAGGTATGTTGTGTGACAGGATTAGACGTGAAAAGTGTAGGAGTGGAGTGAGATGTCCTTGTGCAGGGAAAGGTACCATAACCACCACCACTTGGTGTTCATCAAAGCGGCTGCTGCTGCTGCCATGGACTTTTCCTGGCGAACTTTGGTGGCTAGAAGTCATTGTGGAACTTTGGAACTTGATTTGGTTACGTACTATTTGCCTAGTGTCTTGGATTTTTATATATATAGTAGATGAACTTTTTTTTTTTTTTTTTGAAACTTAGTAGATGAACACGTGAACGTTGAAAAATGCTTGGTTCATATTATCTTTCATTTTATATTTTTATACTAGAAAGTAGGCCAGAGATTCGAGAAACTGGAGTTTTATAAATTTCTCTCTTGTTTTTAGCGTCCGAAAAGAGACCTCGTGGAAGGATAAAAATGGAAAGTGTCGGCGGTGGAGCTGAATGGCATGTGATCTGTACGCATATGTTCAGACTTATTAGCTATTATCAAGCTGCTCTTGGATCTAGTGGTTCAAATCCAATCTAAATTAGGGGTTCGTTTGGTATGTTGTATAGTATAAAACCCGATAGTATAAGGTTTGATAGTATTAGAACAAGTAAAATTTTAATATTATACAGCGTTTGGTGACGCATTGTATAACTTATCATTTCGTTTAAATTAATATAAACTTATGTTCTGAGAAATTTTGAATAATGATATTTATTATAAAAATGAAAATGGTGTTAGTGGGTAGCAAAGATGGCAGTAGCGGCCAAAGTGTTTGTGATAATGGCGATGGCGGTGATGGAGGCCGGTGGTGGTTGTAGAGGTGGCAGTGGTGATGTTGAGTGGTGGTTAGGGTGGTAGCAGCAGCGACGGTGCTGTAAGTGATGGTGGTGGCGGTGGCGGCGGCGAAGGGAGGTGGTTGTGGCGATAGTGGTGGTGTTCGGTCATGGCGATATGTAGTGGTAGCAACGATGACAATGGTGGTTGAGGTGGTGGAAGCGATGATGGTGGTGGTGGTGGAAGGTGATGGTGATGATGGTGGAGGTAGTGGTGGGTGGTGGTGACAGCGGTGGCAGTAGCGATAGTGATGTAGACAATAATGTTGGTGGCAGTGGTTGTGGCGGCGGCGGTTGTAGTGGTGGTGCCGGAGGTGCGGTGGTGGTGGTGGAGGGCGGTGGTGGTTGTAATGGTGGAGGGTGGTGTGGTGGCGATGGTGGAGGGTTGTGGTAATGGGTTATACATCAAACTCTTATCATGCCTTATCCATAATCTATATGGTGAATTAAATAATCCATCATTTTAATGTATAAGAGTGTATTGATGTATAAGCTTATACAATACAATGTTAGCACCAAACAATTGATAAGTCTATAATGTATTGTTTAAGCTTATACTATCATGCTTAATATTGTGTGTCAAACGAGCCCTAAGATTAGATTAGGAGGTTCAATTTCTCAAGCAAAGAAACTCAATTTCTCACCTCACTCTAAAGTAGTAAAGTTATATATACTATCCCACATAAGCGCTTACCAAAAAAAGAAAACTATCCCATTTAAGTTACATTTCTTATGAAAACTAAAAATGTATTGTAACTTACTGTTCTGGAAATTAAAACTCAGAAGATAAATTAGAACATATGATTTTTGGGATTTTATGTTAAGTTCAAACGCATTATATCATTTTTAAAATATGATTTTGATGAATAACAATTTTATCAAGAAGCACTTTAATGGAAAACTAAGCTTCTCATTTAATTTGAATTTCAGGGCAGGGTATATTCTTATTTAATAAAGTACTTCAACGTCAAATCATCTCTAAAGGAAAAAGATTAAGAATTCGCAAGACCGTCTGACACATTTACAACTCAAGTCAAGACAAATTTGCTCCTGACCGTCCAATGTCAGCTCATCAGTCAGAAAGTTTGAAGACAAAATTCTAGGCGCCAAAAGACTTAGTCAGAACTCAACCATTTGTTAAGGATTCAAAAGGAGATCACGTGAAAATTTTCTCTTTCCTTAAAGTGCGCTGACCAACGAAAGAAAAGGACAATAGGTCAACATCAGACTTCCATTTTGTCTCATTTCTAAAGAGTAGCCCAAGTCTATTGTCACCTACTAGCTGACAAACCTCACCTTTCCAGCTAAAGGATAGACTTGAACAGTAGGATGCATTTAATGCATCTACCAACCGAAGCCATTTAAATCAACGGACAGATCTTACACTACAACAGCTAGAACAATGGTTGGATTTGTCTCACAACGGCTACAACCCTAGCAAGCGAGTATATAAGGCAAATTTGAAGAATGAATTTGTAAGAGAATCAAAGTTGAAAGAACAAGAGCTCAAAGCATTCATTACTACATTCATCTAAGCATTCAAAGCTTCAAAAGCTCAAGGTAGAAACTTTCTCAAGTGTCAAACTTACCTACCTTTTCTGCAAAGTTAAAGAGAGAACCAACAACCTTAAAGAATCGAATCTCTTCATCAAATGCTCTCTTAGTCTTAGAACCGTTGAGTGATCCAAAGTCAAATATGTATCAAAACACTTAGAGTTCCAGTGCTATAAGTTCTCTACCATTACTCTTGTACGAAGAGAAACCTTGTAGAGCTAAACGATCTTGAAAGGATTGTAAGAGAAGTCCTGTACAATACTTGTAGGAGGAGTCCTGTAGAATACTTGGAGAAGTCCGTGAGAATACTTGTGGGAGAAGTCCTTGAGATTACTTGTATTGGAGAAGTCCTTGAAACTTGCTAGTGAAAATCTTGGCGGTGGCCAAGTACTGGACGTAGCCAAATCGTTTAGGGTGAACAAGTATAAATTTGTGTGTGCTGATCGTCTGCTAAACTCTGTTTATTATTCCGCTACACTAAACCGTTTACGAAAAGCTTTTCAGAACTACTCCCTCCGTTTCAAAATGTAATTTGTTTTAGAATTTGCACTATATTCCAAAATATAAGTTGTTTTGCAAACCAATGCATTTTTTCTCTCTTTCTGCCTCATATACCCACATTTAATATTATTACCACCTCCAATTTTCACCTATCACAACTCTCACTATCCACTTAACCAATAATAACATTTCTCTCTCCTTAATATAACACAACTTTAAATAGGGATATTTCAGTCAAAATATTTATCAATTAATGAGTTCTTAAACAATGTGCACAACCTAAAACAAAATATATTTTGGAACGAAGGGAGTAATATTCTTTTCGAAAACTAAAGTTTTAAAAGTGTTTTAAAAGTATTCAATTCAACCCCCCCTTCTTGTGTTATTTACTTGCATCTCATTTTATTACAAAATGTACGGAATGTTTAGTTTCTGAAATGTATTCTCTGTTTTTTAACATTCTGAAAATTAAAAACCGAAATTGTATTTAGGATGGAAAAAAAATTACAAACACCTAAAATCTAGACAAGGTCTCGAAGCTCTCACGGGGGAAGCCGTGTGTTCCCAGATGGAGAAGGTAAGTTTTTTCTCTCTTTCGTTTTTTATCAATACGAAAACATGTTGTGTCCATTTTAATTTGTGACCCCCGCGGACACAACACCTCCCTCTTTGTTTTTCTTTCTTCATTGCCAAATCAAACATACGGTGAGTGAATAATGTTGAAACTTCATATGCGATGTGCCCACTCCCCACACTCTTTATTCTCTAATTGTTGGCCTTATTTTGTGATTGTAACATGTATCATCATGGATTCGCGAAAATTGCATAGCTAGAATATAAAATTCTATGATTTCTTGCGATATTTTTTGAGAAACTTTCCAACGTATTTAGCCGTACCAAAATCCCAATCAAATTTTAACATTTGTTGCGAAATCTGTAGCGAAAATGTTCCTATACATTTCGGTCAAAAATAAATTCGCAGCAAATATTCAGATATAGCTACGAATAGCAGTCTGTAGGAAGTTTGCAAGAAATTTAATGATTACCTGCGAATATTTCTTCAGAAAATATATTCGCAAGAAAAACACCCAAAACGCAGAAAAATTCGCGAGAAACGTTTGCGAAAAAAATGGCAAAAAATGTGCAGGTAATAAGCACATTTCTAGCAGTGGGTTTAAAGCGTGGAGAATGCACTTGGTCACCTGCCATGTGTTTAAATTCAACTTTTTATTAAAAGAATTGAGGGTAGCATGGACACAACTCTGGACCTTTTGGTCATAGAAGCTCTGATAACCATGTCAAGCAATCAATTATCCAAAAACTTAAACTGTTCGATAAGGGTTACATGAATTATTTTATATTATATTTTAACAACAATGTAACTAGGTCGTTCTCTTGGTGGAAGGGTCTTATAGCTGTTATCCTATCTCCATTCTATCAGAGCCAACCTCTCGTAGTACGGTGTGGTTCGGGGACGAACCAAGCGGAAGCTGGTGACATGTGACACCCGAAACCGACAAGGGCGAGGAGTGATCGTTGGTGAAGTGAGGCACGGGCAAGGAGTGACTCCTGACATGCTTCTAGGCGGAGGGACACATGAATGAACTGATCTTGCACCTGAACAAGTGGTATTCTAAGACTGTATAGGCCTTATTTAAGCAACGTTGCTTAGCTTTTAGCAACGCCAGTTCAGCAAGCTCCCAGGGAACACAAAAATAAGCAACGTTGTTTATGTCCTACAACCAAGTTAAGCAACTTGCGTTGGCGTTGCTCTAAACAACTTTTGCATATTTCTCTCCAACCACAAGTTCTTAACTTTGAGTTCTTAGCACTATTCATCTGGTTCAACAACATCACATTATTCATACTTTTTATTTTCACAAGTAATAAAACTAAACTCATAAAGTAATAAAGTAAGGCTTAAATACTCTAGATGTCCCTGAAATTGTCTGTCGTACGAAAATAAGTCCCTGAAATTTTTTTTTCCGATTCCGAACCCCTGGAAAAAAATATAATCAGAATAAATCTCTACTCGTGTTTTCAGCCTATGTGGCACAAGTTTTGCTGAGTCATTTATTCCACGTGGCTTTTCTATTTTTTTTAAGGTTCTCCCTAATATGCACCACTTTTAGAGTGGTGTAATTTTACACCACCTACTTTGACCGGGTATAGTAGGTCAACACATTATTTTTTTAAGAAAAAATATCATTAAAAATTTGTCATATATTAAATTTCTTTAAAAAAAGATATGTTGACCTGTTATAGTAGGTTAAAAAAAGTGGTGTAAAATTACACCACTTTAAAAGTGGTGCACATGCATATTAGGATCACCTTTTTTTTAAATACACATGGATTAAAAAAATAAAATTAAACATTTAAATTTAAAATTAAAATCTTTTTAGGGATTCAGGGTTAATTAGATTTAGGGTTAATTAGGTTAATAAGATTTTAATTTTAAATTTAAACATTTACATTTAAAATAAAAATCTTTTTAGGGATTTAGGGTTAATTAGATTTAGGGTTAATTAGGTTAATAAGATTTTAATTTTAAATTTAAATGTTTAATTTTATTTTTTTAATCCATGTGTATTTAAAAAAAAAATAGAAAAGTCACGTGGAATAAATGACTCAGCAAAAATTGAGCCACATAGGCTGGAAACACAAGTTGGGACTTATTCTGATTAAAAAAAAATTCCATGGATTCAGAATGGGAAAAAAAGATTGAGGGACTTATTTTAGTATGAAAGGCAATTTCATGGACCTCTAGAGTATTTAAACCATAAAGTAGCAAATGAGAGAAAAAAATATTTTATATTAGGCTTAATACATCAGAAGGTCCCTGTAATTGTAAAGGGAATCAAATCCAGGGCCTAGAAAATTTTTGCATCAAATTGGGTCCCTAGAAATTTTTTTTTAATTCAATTAAGGACAAAGTGCGTCTGATGCTGAAGTGGCTTCAATTTTAGCCTACTTAGCTTTTCCACGTGGAATTTGGAATTATTTTTTAATTGAAAAATTCTAAAAGTTAATTTTTTAATTCCAACTCATTTTTTAATTATTCAAAAAATATTTAATTAATTATTCATCATTTTTTATTCATCATTCATCATTCTGATTGAACTTCTCAGTTCTCATCTTCCTCCCTTCTCTCCCACCATACCCACCCTCAACCTCACCCCACCCCCAACCCAACCCAACCCAACTCAACCCAAACGAAACCCCAACCCCCCACCCCCAACCCTGCAAACCCTCAGTGTAGGTCGCGCTCCACCGCTGCTTCCTTGTCACCACCGCCCCTCATGTCCCTCTCTATAAATCATATGTGGTCGTCCTGGGCTTGTGGTGGCTTGCGGTGGTGAATGGGTTTGCTGGGTTCGTCATCCTTTTCTGTCGCCCCCATCACGCTCTTCCTCTCTCTGATTCCTACTGTTCCGATGATCTCAAAGCCCTCAGGGAACGCTGCTTGGAAGCAACATCGTTCCTCTTCTTGTGATTCGATGGATCTGAGGGATAGTGGTGGGTTCTGGGTTTGGGGTGGCGTGAAGAGGTTGGTGATGGTGGTGGGTGGTTTCTGGGTTTCTGGTTGATGGTGGTGGTAGGTTCTGGGTGGCGTGGAGGTGGGTGGGTTCTGGGTTTAGTCTAGCTCAGAATTCCTTCTTTGATTCTAACATAGATGTGTTGCTTTGAGGAGATGAGAAACAGAGGAACGACAAAGGTGATTAGGAAGAAAAGGACCAGTGCTAGTGTGATTCAGAGGGGAAAATGGAGATGGTGGTTATGGTGATGATGGTGGCCGCCGGCTAGGAGAGAGGGGGAGACTTCTCTGTGTTCTTAATCTCTCTTCAGTTAGGGTTTAATTTGGGGAAGATTGAAATTGGTTATAGGGATTATTAGATTAGATTAGGTTAGATTATTAGATTAGTTTATTAGTTAGATTATTAGTTTGTTTAGTTAAGGATTATTAGATTAGGTTATTTATTAAGTTTTTAAATTTTTTTTTCTAATTATTTAATTGAGTTGGAATTAAAAATAATTTTTTATTATTTTTCTAATTAAAAATAATAATAAAAGCCACGTGGAATTGATGACTGGGATAAAATTGAAGGCTGACACACTTTGGCCTTAATTGAATTAAAAAAAAAAATTTCCAGGGATCCAATTTGATGCAAAAATTTTCTAGGCCCTGGATTTGATTCCCTTTACAATTACAGGGGTCTTCTGATGTATTAAGCCTTTATATTATTAAGAACTCTTAAAGCAAAGTTGCATATTTAAGAACTAAAAACTTCACGTCAATCATTTTCCAATGCTTAAAAAAGGTCTGAGGATGGTAATTGCACCTGTGTTGTGAGAAGGGAACGACTTTGTCACCAGTGAAGGGCTTAAGACGAGCTCATATTAGGAAAAGCTTACTGGGCTTTGTTTTTGTAATTCACAAAGGTAACTTTGCCCATTAGAAACTATATTTATTTTATTTGTTCGTAGTCAAGGGTCTGTAGTGGGAAGTTTGTGAGCTAAGTAGTCATTCTTCTTGGTGTTGGCTCTTGTTTGAGTACTCTTTTTCCTCCCCTAGAATTTTTCCTACTGGGTTTTTTCTAAGGAGGTTTTAATGAGGTTCACTCATGAGTTGCTACCCACCAAAAAAGATTAGCTCTGGATGAGATTTTGTAGCTTTAATTTCAAATTTTATATGAGAGGAATGTTCTCATGAACCTTTTACTTATTGAAACACTTAGCATTAAATTTAGCATACCTCCTTCCATTTGTTCTACAAAAATCTACTCTAAATAATTGAAGTCTCCTATCATCAACCATTAAAATTGTCACGGCTTAATTGCAACTTTGGTCCCCGACGTTTATCAATACCACGATTTTGGTCCCCCACCTAATTTAATTACATGGATGGTCCCCGACGTTGTAGGCCGTGTGCAACGTTAGTCCTACTGTTTATTTGTTAAAGGAAGAGGCTTACGTGGACGTCCAATTGGAGAGAGAAATGAGGTATAAGAAGAGAGGGAAGCACGTGAGTATCACGTGACCCTTATCTGAACCCATTATACCCAAACCCTGACCTCTCTGGAACGAAGAAGGTAACACGATTTAGATTCCTAGGGTTTCAGATTTGGGTATAATGGGTTTATATAAGGTTCACGTGATACTCACGTGCTTCCCTCTCTCTTCAGATCTCATTTTTCTCTCAAATTAGACGTCCACATAAGCCTCCTCCATTAAGAAATAAACGGTAGGACTAACGTTGCACACAACCTACAACGTTGGGGACCATTCATGTAATTAAATTAGGTGGGGGACCAAAATCGTGACATTGGTAAACGTCGGGGAGCAAAAGTTGCAATTAAGCCAAATTGTCACCATCTCATTTCCCCTCTTCCTTGGCCTCTCATCCACGTCCTCTACAAAATCTACTCTAAATAATTTGAAGTCTCCTATCTTTGACTTCTTTCTTCTCCATTCTCTATGAAAGAAGTTTTGGCAGTAAGGACATGGTCCCCAACCTTGTTATGTAAGACCGCTGGTTACAGCCTCTATTTTATATCACCGCTTGGCCCCCCACCCTCTGTTTTTATCATCACCACTTGGTCCCCTGTTCCTTTAATTCAGAAAGATTGTAACAGACCTGGTATCCCGCTTGGTTTTATTCACAATTATCACATGACTTGGGAATATATTTATAATAAGTAATCCATAACAACAACATAATTACTAAATTAAAATACTAAATAGACATACTAATCAATTAAAAAAACTAAATAGATATAATACTAATGATAAATTCTAGTGATTACATAACAAAACATAACAGCTCTTAAACAATACTAATGCTCCATAATGCTAGTAACCCATAACCTATTATCTTTTGTAACATGCAGCTTTTTATTTTCTAATTACCACTAATTAATTTTATTTCTAACAGTTTATACTAGAATAATTTGTGATTAAATCATTCTATCTAGTTATATGAGCAATGAAAGATTCCATTTCTGTACGAGAGACTCCACCTTCATCCATGGACTTATGAATGGATTTTTTAAGGTTCATTGCTCTCTCTCGCATCTCATCTCCTTCCTTTGTTTCCATCAACCTTCTCACTGCATTCTCAATAACTGAAGTGGTCACCAACTCATCTCTTTGAGCCCAATCTTTTAATAACAAACCAACCTTTACCACTTCAGCTATCAAAACACTGTTTCTTGGCTGGTCAGAGTGCATAGGCCATGCTGCTATTGGCACCCCATGGACATGCTCTCTAAGCAGGAGTTCCATCCACAATGACTCATAAACCCTCCTGTTGAAGGATGACTTAGAATTTCCAATTGGGGTGCCCAGTCTCTCACAACTAGCCCCATGCCTTCAACTCTCTTTTCAAACCCATTTGGAAGCCCATGTCTTTTACTTTATCTCCATCAAAGATGTCTCCTTTATCAGCATCTCTCAGCACCCAGATGAATTTGTGTTTGCTTTGCTCCAATCCATTGCTATCTGTTCAATTTGCTCCTCTGTAAAGGTTGTTGTTGACCCAAAAGATACATATATAACAGATTTTGGCTCTTGTCTATCAAGCCACTCCATGACAAAGTGTCTTCCTTTGAACTTTTCTTCTCAATGGTTAGAGGGTTGAAAGGCCCAAGTGCCCAATGCTTCTATTATTAATGATGTTTTCCATATAAACTCATGTAAGGACTTTCAATTGCTCTT